>NC_091480.1:77268563-77427476 GCF_036971445.1 Narcine bancroftii | reverse complement strand
TTACCCAGCACCAGTTTTATATGGTTTCGCTTATTTGTGTGATAGCTATAAACAATGTGGGTTGTCTCTGTGCTGGATAATGGTCCTGTGTACAGTGTGGGGAGGGGTCATTGTGCTTTGTGCTTGGTTCATGGCCAGACATTTAGATGTCAACCAGAAGAGCCAATCTCTGTGGCCAGGGCTGTGGGGGGTGATCATACAGGGAGAGCCTGTCACTCCAGAGGCAGAGATAGGACAGTCAGATCACCGGCAGGGCAGGCTGGTTGCTGGGCAACCAAGTTGTGTGGCTTCTGCAAAGGAGCTAATCCTGTTCAGGGGTGCCTTGGAAATGGTAAGTGCTCAGTGTCATTTAAACTGAGGGGGCAGGGTGGGAGGAGATGGAATTGGGTTGGGGGGGGGGTACTGTGGAAATCAGGAAAAGGAACAGGAGGCTCATAGTGCAGTCTGACCTAAGCCACTGCCACACATTACTCACACAGCTTGCGTACGCCCTACCGCACTTTATAACCACCTCATCCCTGCAGTTTGACCTCAGACCTCTCCCATCCCAAACCCAGAGCCAATCCTGAAGCCAGATCAAGGACAGTTCAGATGGACCTTGAAGAGTAATTAGCAAACAATTGTCCTCTTTCTTAAAAGAACTCACTCAGAGTTTTGGCTCGTTGCTGAACAGTGAATCTCTAATAATCCATGATTCACACCCCGTTCTCCCTCCTCCCATCAGTGAAAGCACATGCCAGTAGGCTTCAGGACAGTTTCCCCCCGCAGCCATCAGGCTCCTGAATGAACCCCACAACAGTACTTTCATGCTGCTCTTGCTTGGGATTAATGGATCTTTCCTTTCATTGAACCCTACACTGTAAATTGTGCTCTTTATGCATGAATGTTACAGAGAACCTGTGAGACTGTTCAGAGAAGAACCCTTCTGACTCTACTGGGTATAATGTGACACGTTTAAACTTTAACTCTTTAAACTCATGAGTTCTTGTGCTCCTTTTAACTGGGTTACTGGCTAATTATTATACTGTGTATCTGACACCAAAGTGAATTAAAAATGTGTAATATCAATAAAATTTGCCAGTGCACACCAACAAAGTTCCCAGCATGCCGGATTCACAGTGCTACTGCATTACCAAAGCTTCAAATGGAATACAGGAGGACCTGCTCTTTTCCTGATTGAGTGCGGGAATGAAAGGCACCATGTGGTTTGATATATTGGGGACCCAATGGTGGACAAGGGGCAGTGTATGACACACTTCGAACACAGCCAATCACCGATGGCCACTCCAACTCACCCTTGGATGAAGGATTGCAAAAGGAAACTAGGGGTGCAGTGGAGAGTGATGAGAATGAATAAGGAGGAGTTCCTTTTGGGTGACAACCTGACCGAAAGGAAAAAAAAGTCGGAAGGCAGAATTCTCAGCAGTTGAATTTTATGTCGCAGGAAGCCTGCTTTTAGTGCATTTTTTTTACACTCTTCCAGTTCTCTTTTCTCATACGTGGAGTTGCTGACTTGTGCCTTTCCCACAAATTGCACTGCCAGGCAATTTGACTGTAGAGGCTTCACAGACAAACTTTATCCTTTGCTTGCCAGACTCTCGTGTTCAGGAGTCTGGTTGGAGTGGTTGTTCTCTCCACCCTTCTGCTTGGTGTCTATGTCCATTTCTGTGCTCTCAGAGATGGGAAGGATGCCAAAGGAGATTTAATAGAATAGTACCAGGGATTAGGACCATCAGTTAGCAAAGGGTAACGATAATAATGATGATGAATTTATTGTCATACACATTGTACAATGTACATATGCATCAAAATTCTTACTGTTTATACATGTGCAATAGTCAATACCATGTAAAAGTCTCGCCCCCACCACCCCCTGCCATCTTTGGCCCCAAAGTCTAGTAGTTTCCATGTATCATGTGTAAATGTCAACCCTTTCTTCCCCCCCCCCCCCCCCCCCCCCCCCCCCCCCATTTTTGGCTGCAGCCAACAACCCGACTGTGGACTGGGCTATGCACCAGCTGACCAGCCATCTGAACTCCCAACACCCTGAAAACGAACTTGCCACCCATCCATCCAAGCTTCTAATGCTCTGAGCATGGATATAGTACCTAGTCATGACCACTCACCTGCCCATCGGAATTCCTGCTGTCCCGACCAAGGACTCTCGCCTAGGCCCCGCCACCCATTCATCAGAGCTAAAAATTCCCTGATCGCGGAATTATCACCTGGCCACCCACCCATCCAAGCTCCCGAAGACTGACCATGGACCTACCCACCCAACCGTGGCTATCGCCCATCGAAACTCCCGATGCCTTGAACAACACAGGTACTTAGTATAGTCAAATGTAGTATGAGTGTGATAGTTGACCTCTTAAATTTTACCCTAAAAATTGGTCCACAAAATCGACTATTACACATGTATATACGGTACATGCCACACCCAAATAGGTAATTTGCAAATAGAAACTTTAATAGTGTGCATTAACTCAAATTAAAAAGAAATAATAGAGAGATGCTGAATATTCACAGTTGGCACAGTACGAGAAAAATATTGTGGCATTATAATAGTTCAGACTTGAATTTTGTGGTGTCAGTGTCGCCCCTGATTAGTTTAACAAGAGGAGGTTAAGACCCTGATAGCTGTTGGAGAGAAACTGTTCTTGAACCTAGAAGTGCTAGTCTTCAGGCTTCTGTATCTACTGCCTGAAGATAACAGCAAGAGGATATTCCCTTGGCATGGAGGTCTAAAGGGTGATGCAAGGCTTTGAAAATATAGAGAAATCGCAAATACTGGAGCATCTCAGCTGGTCTCACAGCATCCATAAGAGGTAAGGATAATATTACTGACTTTTTAAGACCAGTTAATTTACTGCAATCACAGCACTACAGACTTTCGTGTTTTACTCTCTTTGAAAATATAGATCCACCATTGCAAACCGCAGCACATGGATTTGAAAATACCTATGAGGAATAATGGGCGTAAAGTTAGCATAGCAGTTGGCACAATGCTATTACAGATCCAGCGATCCGGGTTTGAATCTGGCACTGACTATAAGGAGTTTCCCCGTGTCTGCATGGGTTTCCTCTGGGTGCTCCAGTTTCTTCCTACCTTTTAAAACATACAGGGGTTGCAGGTTAATTGGGATATTTGGGCAGCATGGGCTCGTGGGCCAGAAGGGCCGGTTACTGTGCTGTGTGTCTAAATTTGAATTTAAATTCAACTGTAATTTATAACTCTTTGAAGCAGGGATCTTCCTTGAAAGTGTAGTGAAAGCCAATTCAGCAGTAATGTTTAAGCAATATATTTGAAAAGGAAAGCATTTATGTGGTCTGGGTAAAGGGTGAAGGATGGGGGAGTAATTGAAAAATTCTTCCAAAGAACCAGCGTGGGCGCGATGACGAAATGGTCACTTCTGTATTGTGAGACTTTAATGGAGTCACTGAAGCTCACCGCGTCCAAGCCTGCAATGATGACGTGGCACCACTTGCCAGATCCCAAGTACCCCTGATCCCACATCCCAGGGCACCAGCCTTCAAGAATCCATGAAGGTAGCACCTACCTCACTTTGAATCACCTCCTTATAAACTTACGGATGTATGGACGGTTGTCATACCAGATCTACCAACTCCACCCTGCCTCACCCTTCTTAGCCCTCTGCTCTCTTCGCCCGTCACTTCTTAGCTTCTGCACTTCCACCCATATCCACCTATGGCCTCTTCCCTGCCTTCTGTGCTCCAGCCCCTTCCTCTTCACCTCCTCCCCCACCTTTTCAATTCAGCCCCCTGTCTGCTTGATTTACGGCAGTCTTGAAAAAGGACTCAGGCCTGCAACATCACCTGCCTTTTACTCCCCATGAATGCTACATGACCTGCTGAGTTTCTCCAGCTCCTTCGTGCACTGCACCAGACCCCAGCATCTGCAGATTTCTTGTTTACTTCCAAAATGGTGGTAGATTTACAGTCTGACCATGTGGGAAACAGGGTTGATCGCTAAGTAGTTTAAGAAAGAATGTTCTTCCGGTGTTGGCTTGCTATGGAGCATCTGATGCAAGAATCTCCCTTTCCTAAATAGCAAGTTCTCGGCCTGGGTGGCGAGGAAGCCACCGAGTGGAAGCGAGGTCCTTTCACCCAGAAAGGAGAGGCGATTTGAGGTGAGTCACTGATGCACATGGGCACTGGCACATTGATTAGTGAGCAAACATTGTTGAGGGTTTGGTGGGGTCTGTCTGGGCCAATGCCAGGTGTGTGTGAAACAAGGTGAAAAACAGAGAGGAAAAATAATAGTTAAATGTTGAGTATCAGACTGTAAAGTTATCATCACTCAATAGCAAGTACATCTCAACATCTCCGTCCTGATGACTAAATAGAATTCATTCCACTCCAAGAGGCCATTCAGTCCATATTTTCCAAGCTGGTGTTCTGGTCCACGTGTGAGCCTCCCCCTTCACCCTGCCCTTGCACCACTCCATTCCATTCCTTTCACTTCCTGTTCCTTCACCTTGTGACATTTTCCCTGTATTTTTTTCTGCACTGGTTGTCAACCACCCTGTAATGAGGACATTTATTGTTGTTCCATTGCCCTTCTAAGTGCCGTTCCATTTGCTTCAATATGTTTGCCATTGCAATTTCTTGGAATTGTTATGATAATGGATGAGACCATATGGCCTATCGAACACTACAGCACTAACCAGGTTCTTCGGCCCATCTAGTCTGACTAGTCTCATCGATTTTCACCTGGACCATAGCCCTCCATACCCCTCACAAATTTCTCTAAAATGTCAGAATTCACATCCACCATTCCTGCTAGCAGCTCATTCCACACTCTCACCGCCCTCTGAGTGAAGAAGCTCCCTCAGTGTTCCCCTTAAACATTTCACCTTTAACTCTTAACCCATGTCCTCTGTGGAATGCTTTGCCACAGAGGGTGGCTGGGGCAGATTCGCTGGATATGTTCAAAAGGGAGTTAGTTAAGACTCTTGTGGGGAGGGGAGTTGAGGGTTATAGGGATGAGGCAGGGAATGGATACTGACAGAGAATGATCAGCCATGATTGGAAAAATGGCAGTGCTGGCTCGAAAGGCCAATTGTCTATTGTCTATTATTGTCTATAACCCTGTCTCGCTCAACCTCAGTCGAAAAAGCCTGCTTGCATTTTCCATATCTATAGCCCTCCTAGTTTTGTACACCTCTATCAAATCTCCCCATCAGTCTCTGACGCTCCAGGAACCTGTTCAGCCTTTCCCTGTAAGTTCCAGCAACATCCTTGTAGATTTTCTCCATACTTTTTCAATTTAATTGATATCTTCCCTGTAGGTAGGTACCATTAGGTGCAAGCTAGCTCTTAGAAGAGCAATCCAGTTCTTCTCCCTATTAACCATCAAACACTTTTCTCACTGCAGTGTGTGCAATTCTCTTTCAAAGACCCTGATTCTGTTATTCTGTTTACACCAGCCTACACACAGTGACCTTCCTCGTTTTTCATTTTGTGGTGATTCTCCATGTTGTTTTCTCTCAGTTCTTCCCTCTTGCTGTTAACTTTAAATTCCCTCGAGTGCTCCCTTTTATCAAATTTCTTGCTGTGGCTTCTTTTAATAAGACATTTAGACTTTCTCCAGCCTTTTAGTGTTACCTGGTCTGTACCATTTCTGTGGATTTTTACCATGTTAGCTTCCTTTCCCCACAGAACTGCACCATGACATCTGACACCTGCCTAAAGGTGCTTCATGGTCCTGCACTTTAATGGTTCCAGTCCTGCACCAGACACCTGAGCACAAAGACCTCAGTGCTGAGGGAGTGCTGCCCAGTTACATCTGCCATCTTCCAAATGGCATGGTGGTTCCAGGGCAAATTCCCTGGCACACTGAGGGAGCAGACCTCTCCATGTTATCCTGGCCAACATTCACCCTTCAATCAACATCACAAATCAAAAACTGTTTTAGCATTACTCTTGGTGTGTGCAAAGTGTTGTCTCCGTGATCCCACTGGCTGAAAAACACTGCTACATCTGGGGGTGAGGAAGGGTTTTTTAAATCTTTATCACAACATTTTGAGGATGGGATTCATCTTCTTCCCCATATTTCATATTTCCTTATGACAGGGGTTCTCAGGCTTTTTTTTTCCAATTAATATATAATGGTGCTCTGACGTTAGTAAGGGATTACTTAAGGTGGTATGTGAGTGAGGAAAAAAGGTTGAGAACCACTGATATAGAAGGCCACTTGGCCCCTTGAGTTTTTACCAGATCTCTATAGCAATCCATTGGATCCCATTTCTCCCGCTTATTTCCCTGTGACCTGCTAACATGCCTATTAACACCCCTTGCTAATTTTCCGTCCGTAGTCACAGGGAAAGCTAAACAGTCACAGGCAGAACACGCAGACACCACAGGTCCTATCAAACCCAGGTTACTGGAGCAGTTGAACTATCCAGAGACTCCGTGTCAACCCCCATTTCCCCTCCCCTCTCAGTTCAGGTCATTGACCATTGATCAAAAGCCATGAAGAGTTGGAGGTTAGTAAGGAAGTGGAATATTTTCATCTACACCCCTGGTTTGGGTGTGATACTGGATGCTCCAGCATAATTTGGTTTTCCTTGGAAGTTGATCCCCATTTAATTGCATGGTCTAGATGTTCGTGAGTGCCAGGGAAGGTGCACTTAGTGGCCTTTAGTTGTGGCATCACTCCTGCAAAGGTCCAGGTAGTTGATGTAACTCAGCAGCCCAACGAGGTTTCTTTCACCTGCCGTGCCATGACTAAGCGCGAGAGGGAAATCTTCTGATACATCCATTGCCAGTAACACGTCCCCTGGCCAAGTGGGGGGAAGGGTGGGGTTGGTGGGGGGAGCAAGGCTGAGACAGTCAGAATCCAGAGTTTGTGGGGGGGGGGGGGTTTGAGTCAGGGTTAGAGACCATTGTGGGGAATGGAGAAGGTGGTTGGGGTAGTAGGGATTGTCACCATAAGGTGTGGTCAGCAAAATAAAGAGGAGACTGAAAGGGAGGAAATAATATTGGTCAAATATGGTTGTTCTAGAATTCCATTGACAGGAACACCTCCGAATGATGTGATTCATTCTCCCAGCAATAGGAGAAATTATAATATTCTGTGCACATTTGATAAGGGTTATGTTGTTAGTCTTAGTCGAATTTCTAAAGTACAGTAAAAGTCCAAAAATCCAGATGCCAGAAATCCAGATCACCCAAGAATCCAGATTTCTCAAAAACTCTCACCTGAATTCCAGACCACTCGAGATTCTGCATTTCTCATAAACTCATCCAAGCGTGAATTGTGTGCATGCAGACATCACGTAAGCACTTGATGAACTGCCTGTGAATCAGGAAAATCTGAAAATCTGACCAATCCCAATCCCTGAGCAGTCAAGATTTTAGGGCTTTTACTGTAGTACATATGGCATGGGATTCATCATCAGATTCATCATCGTTGTATTCTGCTCCAACAGATTTTCATACATTTGCCCTGGATATATTCATGTAAAATATGCCCGAGTTTCTTATCCAACAGATTTATAAACTACCTGGTCGTTTTCCCACCCACCCCAGACAAGTAGAGCCAAGACCAAATGAAGAGCCTTCAATTCCCCAGCCTGGGATTGAACCCATGCATACTTATTGCCATACAATAAAACAGAAATGTAATAATATACAAAATTGCCTTTAATCTGCCATAAGGCAGACAAAGAGTTGCCATAGGCATTGTCTGGCATCCCTTACAGTCAGAGAAAGAGATGCAAAACTGAGTGCCCATGGATTCTCCTTCAGTTCTTCTGGAGCCTCTGCAGCCACACAAGACTCCAGTTCAAAGCATCAGCAACTCGAGCTCAAATTCAAACCTCTGACACAATGCGCAAACCTTCAGCACCCAGGGCCCTTCGGGAGCCATTCTTGTCTTCGGGATCCTCTCGAATCCCATTGCCTTGAGCCAGACTCCAGCAGCCCGCAGCCTGGTGAGAGTACTTTGACCTCATTGCCCACAGCCTGTGTGGGTTCCTTGCGCAAAATTCGCAGCAGCTCGCCGCCTGTGTGCATCATTCAGCCACCGTTGTCACTGTCTTTAGGGCTGACTCCTTTACTTCTCCTTCTCAATAGGGCATGCTCTCCCCATTTCTGGCACCCTGCGCCATTCTGCTGCTTCCCTGGAGACTCCAATGCTGCTGAATACACGTGCTGCCATCTTGGGCCCAGACCATACAGTCACAGGATTTTAAATTAAAACACCGATAGCCTCTTTAACAGGCTGTTTCAAGCCTCTATGGAGCTGTTGGCGGTAGGACTGGGTGGTAGGTCCCCATGGGGGAGTGCTGAGTGTCTTCTCCCTGGGTCCACTGCAGCTGCAGTGCTGCTGTTACAGAAGCTCTGGCAGCATCGCCATTTTATTCTCTGTGAACCAACCACTCAAGGGGATATGTTCATGAAGACTGAAAGCTTGTGCACCTTGGTTATTTATTGGTGTGGGGAGTTTGTAATTATTCAGAGGGAAGAGATTTCCCCAAAATCCTGAGTCGATAATGTATAAAAAGTTGACCGCTATTTTTGGCGCAAAAATCTGGTATTTTCCATATATCACGTGCACAGGTTGACTCCATGCCTACCTAATTTTGGCCCCAGCCACCTGGCCCAAACCAGGTCCTGATGCCTCAACTGCAGACTATCGCCTAGGCTCCAGCCACCCACACATCCAAGCTCCCAATGCCCCGGCCGCCCACCCATCTTGAGTTCTCAACTCCCCAGCCACCTGCCATCTGAGCTCCCCAACGCCCTATCAACAGACTCTCTCCAGGCCCTAGCCCCCCCCCCCCCCCCTCCCGCCCATCCGAGCTCCCACTGCTGAACACGGATGTACCTCCTGGTTGGTCGAGATCCCATGGCATCAAATGACGCATGTACTTAACGCAGTCAAATGTCATATGCATGTATTAATCGATCCGCAGAATTTTACCCTAAAAATTGGTCCACAAAATTCATCTATTAAACGCGCTTATATACGGTAGGCATTGTTAAGAGCAAAGTAACGCAGAGCAGGTTCAAAGTCTCCTGACAGATGGGGTCTGACACTAAAGCAAATCAACAGACCTGAGGCTCAACCTCGCAGCAAGCAGCAGGGTGTTGGTTGTGCTTGGATACGGCTCCTGGATGGCATGGAATCCCCAACTCCTTAGAATGGGATTGAACTCACGTAATCTGAAAGGGAGCACCCTGGCATAGTGAGTAGACACCCTGCCACACACTGTAGGGACCTTGGTTCAATCCTGGACTTTGACGCTGTCCATATAGAGTTTGCCCATCTGCCCTGTGGCTGGGTGTCTTTACCCCAGATGCTCCGGTGTCCTCCCACATTCCCAAGACATGCAGTTTGGTAGATGAATTAGTGGCTGTACATTGCCCCTGGTGTGTGGGTGAGGGGTACATTTGTGGCGGATGAGGTGGGAAGAAGCTGATGGGAATATGGGGAGAGTAAAATAAGTTTAAAGTAGGATGTGTCATGGGCACTCGATGCTTGCTATGGACTCGGGGAGGGGGATGGGCAAGGGTCTGTTTCCGTGCATCGGACTTTGTAACTCTGAGGGCAACAGTGACGGGATAGAATATCAGAAAACCAGGAAACACAAATCTTATCATTTTTTTTTAAAAAAAGAGATGTTTCAGTGACAGGTTCACTGGTCAGATTCTGATGTTTAAGACTATCTCCTGGCTCTCTTTCTATCAGGGATTCCTGAATTCTCATGCATTGTTACACAGGATAGGCAAAGATCAGAGCTGCATAAATAGTTCAGGCTCACCCAGTCTGGGAAGGCCAATGAGCGACATAAGCATGTCATTCTTCACCCCAGACTGTGCTCTCAATAATTTCCTGTGCCTTCTGTATTACCGTTTTTAAATTTTTTAAAATTTATACCTACAGCACAGTAACAGGACCTTTTGGCCCATGAGTCCGTGCTGCTCGATTACACCCATTTGAACTACAACCCCCCCCAGTACGTTTTGAACAGTGGGAGGAAACCCACACAGACACATGGGAACGTACAAACTTGTTACAGACAGCACAGGATTCGAACAGTGTTAACCACTACATGCTGTCCCTCTGAGTAACTTTGCTCACAAGCTTAATTCAGCCAAAACTAAAAAAAAATTCTAGTTGATTCTTCTATTTACATTTTATGCTGTTCAACAGTAACTGTTTCTCAATCATACTCATTTTGTGATGAGTCATTGTTTATGTAAACTTCTATCGTTGCAAGACTTTCTCCAGGATTCCAATAGCTCCCTTCTACAACTCCAAGTAATGAGACGATCCACCCTTAAGGCCAGACTCAACTGCACTACCTCGTGAATTGATTGGCAGCTCTCTCCCTGTTCTAATGGGTTTGAGTTTTTGTATTAAAAACATACAGAAATGCTTGAGGAACTCGGCCAGTCTTGCAGTGTCCATAGGAGGTAAAGATATATTTACTGTCGTTACGGACCTGAGCCCTTCCTCAAAGGAAAAGGGCTCAGGCCCAAAGCATTGGTTATATATTTTACCTCCTGTGGACGCTGTGAGACCAGCTGAGTTTCTCCAGCATTTCTGTGCGTTTTTACTACAATCACGGCAGACTTCACTTAAGTTTTGGTAGTCATCACTGGTAGTGGAGTGGTTGGAATTGCTTGGTTTTGTCGCTAATGCCAAATATCTGTTGCTTCTGTCTGGTCTGCTAGGCGTCTATGCAAATAAGGAGATTCCCTTGTCACTCAGTGGTGGGGTGCTAGGAGCCTGCTGCAGCACCCCACTCTCCTCCAACATCCTAGCTCATCACCGCACCTCCCACCTGATGCACCTCAGCCGTCCGTCGCTGCCCGGGTCTCTGGCTGCCACTGCCTCCATCAGTTCTACCCAGGTAAGAGCGGCGCCTCAAGGTGAGCCTTCCCTCTTCTCTTCTGCCCATTCGCTTGTTTCCGGCCATGTGCTACAAGTGGATGGCTCTGAGTCAGTGGGTCATGGGTTCTCCTTTCCTGAGAAGAAAATTTGGCCAAGAGCAAAGTAGTGAGGGCTGTTGTCCACTTCTGTCGGCTCATCCCTCAACCTTTCTCACTCCAGCAGAAACAAAGCCAACCTGTCTGATCTCTCATCTTAACTAAAGGCCTTGTGTCTAAGCCACATCTTGGCAAATCTCCTGCGCGCTATCTCATGTGCAAGCATACCCTTTCCCTGTGGAAGCATGGTGCCTGGAAACGTTTCAACATTTCAAGTACATATTCCCTGATTTTGAGGGACTACTAGGAAGAAGAGGTAATTTTCGAACAAGAATTGAATAAATTCTTCCCCAAAGCAAGATGTCAAGAAGTTTCAAGGTAAAGAATAAGGGGTTCAGAGGGAGTGTAAGGAAATACTTTGTCACCCAGAGGTGCCTCGAGTTTGGAACCCACTATACTGGACAACAAATCTTTTCAAAATGTTTGCTTTCTGAAAAAAAATTGAGGATTATAATAGACAACCTCAAGCTTTACATTATTGAATTTAGTATGTTTAATTGCATAATGATACTGACACATTGCATTAGTTCAACTGACCTAAAAATATTTTGACGCTGATTTTCGTTTGTACTCAGTATCTGATGCCTCTTGTGTCAGTGTCCAGTAATAGTCAGCCAACATTGATGGGTTCCAGTGGCCTTGATACTGTTTCCACGGTTGCAGTGTCGTGGTGAAACTTTTCACCGTGTTTGTCACTGACTGCACCAAGATCAGCAGGGAAGACGTCCAAGTGCAAATGTGAAAATAAATTTTCAATGACACGTTGCACTTCCTGGTTTTGTATGCTTGAAGCAGACTTAAAATATGATAGGAAATCACAAAAATAGGTTTTATCTGTAAAAACAGTACAAGATAGGAAAATATTATGGTGATTTTCATGATCACCAACTCAAAATCTACCAAGAGTTCAGGAAGCAAAATTTTCGTTATCCAGTGTAATCTGACAGAATGGTGGAGGCAGGAACTCTCAACATGAAAGAAGTGTCGAGACAAACTCTTGCCATGCTCCAGTAGGTTTTGGACCAAGCGCTGGTAAGTTGGATGCATGCACATCAGTACTTGATGGTCTAGGTTTAATTGGACACAATGGTAGCACTAAAGAGATGTCTGCATGGACAAGTGAAAATGCATAGAATGGAGTAATATTGTGGGCTGATATCGCCTCAAACCGTGCATCTTGGCGCCTCACAGTTCGGCGGGCAGCAACCTCCTTTGAAGAAGACCGCAGAGCCCACCTCACTGACAAAAGACAAAGGAGGAAAAACCCAACACCCAACCCCAACCAACCAATTTTCCCCTGCAACCGCTGCAACCGTGTCTGCCTGTCCCGCATCGGACTTGTCAGCCACAAACAAGCCTGCAGCTGACGTGGACATTTACCCCTCCATAAATCTTCGTCCGCGAAGCCAAGCCAAAGAAAAAAGAAGGCCGGCAGAAGAGATTTAAGTTAATTTAGCATCATGTTCAGGAGGTACATGATGGGATGATGGGTCTTTTCCTGTGCCAAGCTGTTCTGCTGGTGAACAAAGAGGCTGGAGAGACTCAGAAGGTCACTCAGCATCCCTGGAGGGAAATGGTGAGTCAACAATTCAGATTGGGACCCTTTGTAAAGACAAAGGTGGGAAGGGGGGACAGCAAGCATAAAAAGGGATGGAGATGGGGAGGGGCCAAGAGGTGACAGAATACTGGACAAATCCCACTTTCATGAGATGGAGAGACAGATAGTGGAGGAGCCCATTAAGGTGGGACTGCTGGGAGGTGTTGGAGAAAGGACAGATTGAAACAGCGGAACTAGATCGGCTGGGGCTATCTAAAATTGGAAAACCCAACTATATGAACTTTGAGTTTTGGGTTATCCCAGAGGAATGTGTTATTCCCCAAGGAGGCTTTTCCCCTCACCCTGGCAATGGATGAGTCTGTGTGGGAATGATGTGGGGAATTAAAATAGCTGGTGTTCCAGCTTGCATCCAAATTCAGAGAGACAGTGCTCGACGAAGCTTTCGTAGTGTGTTTGGTCTCACCAATGTTGAGGAGAGCAGCAAATGCAGTTGGACGAGGTGCATCTTCAAAATTGTCTTGCCTCACACCAAAATGCTGGAGAAACTCAGCAGGCCACACAGTGTCTATAGGAAATAGAGTAACAAACATTTCAGGCCTGAGCCTTTTATCTACCTTGACATCTGAATAAAAAGGTATGGTGGGGTGGGGGGGGGGGGAAGAGGAGAGGAGGGAGGAAGGGGAAGGGGGAGGAAGACATGCTAACCAATAAGAGGCCATAGGTGGATATGGGTAGGTGGATAGAAGAGAAAAAAGCTGAGGTGATGGGGGAAGGGTAGCTCTCTGAATGGAGAGGGAAGGGAAGAGGGTGGAGAGCTGGAAGGAGAAAGAGGGATAGGGAAAATGAAAGGGGAGGGGTTTAATGGAAACAGGAGAATTTGATGTTAAAGCTGTCTGGTTGGAGAGAGCCCAGACGGAATATTAAGTGTTGCTCCTCCAGTTTGTGGATAGCCTTGGCCTGACAATGAATGAGATCATGGACAGCCATGTTGGTGTGGGAATGGTGTGTGGAATTTAAATGGTTGGCTACTGGGAGATCCCTACTATTGCAACTGACAAAGCAAAGGTGCTCAATAAAGCAACCTCCCAGTCTATGACCAGTCTCTCTGATGTAGAGGAGATCACAATGGGTGAATTGGATACATAGATGGCTCCCACGGATTCACAAGTGAAGTGTTGCTTCACTTGGGCTGTTTGTTACCAAAAATGGTGGTGTGGGTGCAAGTGTAGTATTTCCTGCACTCACAGGGGTAGGTACCAAGGGGGCGATGAGTGAATGAGGGAGACCTGGAGGGAGTACTCCCTGCAGAAAGCAGAGAGGGGAAGATGTGACTGGTGGTGGATACAGTTCTCTGGTATCTTTTTCCAGGGAGCTAACACAATATATTGCATAATGGCTTTCTTTTCTACTATGAAGATGCCACAAAGAGTAGCCACCAGCAGTTTTCCTGTTATTTTCCTCAGACTGTTCCTTAGTACTCAAAGGCATGTTAACACATTTTTAATCCTAATTGTGCGAGGACTCTGCGGGTCAGTGTGGACTGCCATCTGCTGGCTCGATATCAACCAGTGATGCGCAGACGGCACATCTCCACGTAACCCCACACCTAACCTGGCTCATTCCCCCTTAACCCTTGCCCTGCCGGGGAGCAGAAAGACACAGGAAACACCTTACCCACAGTGTATATGCATCCTGTGCACTCAGAATGTTTTCACCTGGCATTTGCTGGTCAGTTTTCTCACCCACTGTACAGCCAGGTGAGGTGACAAGCCCCCAGCACTGCCCTCTTCTGCTCAGCTACTGTGTTGCCTCATGGTCAACTTGAGTTCAAATTAAAATCATTACTTTGAGGGTCATTGATCCTTTATTGCTCACAATAAAGAAAAAGGCAAGCTCTTTAAATGGTCAGTGCTGGAATGATTAGGAGA
The DNA here is from genome assembly GCF_036971445.1 of Narcine bancroftii. Taxonomy (NCBI): domain Eukaryota; kingdom Metazoa; phylum Chordata; class Chondrichthyes; order Torpediniformes; family Narcinidae; genus Narcine; species Narcine bancroftii. Next base: position 77,412,968 of record NC_091480.1, on the reverse strand, counting down.
ACTCCACCACGGATGAAAAAGCCATGGGGTTAAAGCTGAGAGTCTCAGAGCAGCAGGCAGAGCAGGTCACAGGTGGGTCTGTGAACTGAGGCTTCATCTGCTCTGAGGTGGCGTGGGAAGGAGCAGAGGAGTGGGGTGGTAGTGCCGAGGGCATTCTCTCTGCTGCTCTCTGCAAACAAAATTAAAAATAAAACCTGTGCCAAAGCACCCTGGAGCCAAATGAAGTTGTTTTTGATTGAAGTGTTGTCACAATTACAACCACAGTGCGCAAAAGGACTCGTCAGGCTTGGGCAAAATGTTTCTGTGGAAAAAAAAATTTGCTGGATGGAGGAACTTTTTTTCTCCCACTGATATAAGAATATACGAAATAGGAGCAGGAGTCGGCCATCTGGCCCATCGAGCCTGCTCCACCATTCATTGAGATCACGGCTGATTTCATCTGCAAGACATTGGATGAAGGAAGCTCGGCTACTCTGTAACATAAACTCGTCTTGCAGTGTTTTAAGTAAAAAAACATGCGGAAATGCTGTCTCACAGCGTCCTTAGGAGGTAAGGATATATTACTGACATTTCAGGACTGAGCCCTTCTTCAAGGTCATTGAAGTGTTTTAAAAATGGAAATGCCACTTGAATGGGATAAACGTGATCTTCAGTGATGAGAGGAGGGAGTATACTCACAGCAGTATCAAAGTGAGCTGTTCAACCCAGAGCTAAGAACCAATTACAGAATTGTTGGGCAGGACAAGAGGTGTGACTGCAGTGTGTTAAATGGCCTGACACAGAAACCTCAGAACATTTGGTAAAGTGTAATAAAAGAAACCTGTTCTCCTGAAAGTACTTAGAAGGGGAGGAGAGGTTGGGTCTTCAGCTGTTTGTGCTGTTTTAGTGGAGTTAGTAGTCCTGACATCCTGCTCAGTAACTTTATACAAGTGGAGCTGGATCAATTATCCTGAAACAGCTGCAGTTTGATGTTCTTTCACAACCGTAGAATGTCCTAAATCAACCCAGAAATGCTGGAGGAACTCAGCAGGTCTCGATGCAGCCATAGCAGGTAGATACATTTTAAATTTAGACATGGTAACAGGCCCTTCCGACCTACAAGCCACCAACCACAGAGTTTTTCCCTTGGTAGATTTCTGTAGCCACCAGTTCCTATCCCACCCCCCACCACTCATCCTAAATACCCCAAATAACCTACAATGCCACTACATTTTGAAGAATGGGAGGAAACTAGAGCACCGGGAGGAAACCCACACAGACACAGGGAGGATGTACAAACACTTTAGAGACTGTGCTGGATTCGAAGCTAGGTTGCTGGCCCCGGTGCTGTAATAGGATTGTGCAAAACACATGTTGCCTACATGCTGTCTCCTCTCAACCTGTGCTTTAAGGTAAACAGGCCTAGTTTTTTTTCCATCTCTCACAATAACTCAGCTTCCCTAATCTAATTTTGTAAACCTCTTCTATACCCTTTCCAATTTTATAATATCCTCGCTACAGTTAGAAACTAAACTTGACCACGATATTCCAAGCATGCCCGTGCTGACATCTTGTATAACTTCAACATGATGCCATGACACTTGTACTCAATGTCCCGATCGATTAAGGCAACCATCCCAAATGGTTTCTTCTCTACCTGTGCTACCTTCTTTAAAGTAAAAGCAAAACAGAAATTTCAGGCCAAGGTATCAATGAAATTGTTTCCAGAAGTGGAGCTGTTAATATACAGTGAAAATACCACAGTTAATTTGTACAGATTCAGCAACCAAATTGCAAAAAATAGCCAGATCATGTCCTTCATTTTAGTTTCTTTTATTTTTAAACTTTATTTAAAGATTTTATTCCATGAATAAAACAAAGAAATTACATTTAAAGAAAAATAAAAATAAAGTAATTATTGCAACACAACATTAATAACCTAACTCAAGTCAGTCTACCCCCCCATATATACAGCCACTAAAAAAAACCACCCTTCCCCCCAAAATAAAGAGTGAAGAATTAATAGTTAGTAATATATATAAAAAAACACTCACAAACAAAAGAAAATAACAAGTAAAAATATTAATAAAAAAAGTTATCAAATCTAAAATATCACACATAAAACATATTTAAATCAAACTTAATTGCAAGTACTTAACAAATAGAGTCCACTTCAGCTTATAAAAAGACATCTTATCTTGAATTGAAAAAGATACCTTTTCCATAATTAAACAAGACTTCATCTCTAAATACCACCTATCTAAGGTTAGTATATTTCTATCTTTCCAAGTAAGCGCTACACATTTCTTAGCCACTGCTAAGGCTAAATAGATAAATCTGATAATCATTTAAGCCTAAATCAATTAATGATTGCATATTCCCTAATAAAAATATATCAGGATCTAATACAACATAGATATTATATAAACTATTAAATATAGATTGAATACCTTTCCAAAACTGTTGCAATCGATCACAAAACCAAACTATGTAAAAAAGTATTAGCCGTCTGATCACAACGAAAACAACAATCTACCTTACTAAGACCAAACTTTTTTAATTTCTCTGGTGTTAAATATAATTGATGTATAAAATTATAATTAATCATCACTAATCTAGCATTAATCAATTTCCGAATACTATTCTGACAAATTTCCATCCAGGCTTCTTCAGCTATTATAGAACCTAAATCTTTTTCCCATTTCAACTTATCTTTATCCCAATCTGTCTTGTTTTCATTTTCTTGTAAAATACAATACAAATCAGATATATACCCCTTTTTTGGTATAGAAAGTACATATTTCTCAAAACTAGTTTCAGGCAATAAAATCATATGTCGGCCTGTTTTACAAATGATCTTAACTGATAATATACAAATACAGAATTTCCACTAATACCAAATTTCCTTTGTAATTCCTCAAAAGAACAAAAACATCCTTCAAAAAAAAATCTGATACATTTTTTATTCCTTTCCTTTCCCATTGTTTCAAAGTAATATTGGAGATTGTAAAAGAAACAAGTTGATTATTATATAATGGCAATCGCCCAGACCATTTATTTTTAAGCCCCAATTTATTAAGTTTACTTGTCCATAAATTCAATAAATGTTTCAATATGGGTACATCATAAGTTCGTAATAAATTTTTATTCCATCGAAACAAAAACTCATGTGGAAATTTTTCTAAAATAACTGCCATTTCTATCTTTGCCCAACTAGGTGGGTCCTCCGTATTCATTAATGCACTAAGAAATTTAAATTGAGCTGCCTCATAATAATGTTGAAAATTCGGTAGTCTCAAACCTCCAAATTGAAAATCCCACATCAGCTTTCTCCTTCGTTTTAGTTTCTGTTTAAATCTTTCTTGCACTATGATAACGCGAATAATCTACTTTTTGTGTATTTTTGTCTTTTCAATTGAATTATTTAGTATGTGTTTATATTTTATTTATTTTGCAAAGTACCTATTCAGGTGCAGCAAGTGAGAATTTCAGTGAATGTGTATATGACAATAGACATGATCAATTAATATAACAAGAGATGCTTTAATGTTAACTGTTGTGATTGAGCTGATTTTTCTCTTCAGGTCTTTTCCCTACCTGGTTCGTCATACAGCTTGACCCCTTCTAATGTGTTTGGAGGACCAATTACTCCAGGCTCATCCATATCCTCACTCTTGAATCCTGTGGAAAGCAGTCAAACAGGTAGGTAAGCTCTCCTCTCCTCCGATCTCCATGTTGACCTGTGGAGCCTTCAGAAGTACCTTAACTCCAGCAGCGACAAATCCTCACTCTCTGGTTTAACATCAGAATTCTGGTCCAATAAGAAGGATGTAAAGCCTTTGGCAGGTCATGACAATCTGAGTGCTGTTTTGCACTTTCACAGATTTCAGTCCCATTTAAATTAGTCTGCACAGCACCATCAGTACTGGCAAGCTTTGTATCCATAGCTCGAGTGACTGCGCATCTTAGGTAGAATCTGTCTTTTTCTCATCAAATGGATGAACTAATCTAACCTCCCTACTAGTCATAAACTTCTCACTAGGACCAGAAGGTAGAACTCCATTTTTCATCTTTTCTCTCAGCACGGAACAATTTGCTATCGCATGACCAGGTTTTGTACAATAGTGGCAAAGGGGGATCCAAAGGTTTTCCTTTTCTTGCCTCCCTTCATCTTTACCCCAAGCACTAATTTCTGATTTGTTTTCTAACTCAAGTGGATATTCCACATTACCCTCTGGAAGACTCCACTTGGCATAAACTTTTTTTTAAATTATATATTTTTTTCACACAATGAACCATATCAACCAAAATATGTACAAACGTTTCTCATTAAATTTACACAGTGGTCTTTGCTCCCCCCTTTCCCTCTACCCACCCCTCTCCAAAACCCATAAATATTCAACATCTACAATACAATAAAACAATATCTTCACACAAAGGAAAATAAACAAGAAAAATGCATCATCTATTTATTACACACTGAATCTAGTAGTTTTGTCTTCTTGTCATTTTCATTCTCATTTTAGGGGATGGAGGTCGTAGGCAAGCTCTCTAATGTGTTCCATGTATGGTTCCCAAATTTGTTCAAATAATGTAACTTTATTTTTTTTTAATTATATGTTATTTTTTCCAATGGAATACATTTATTCATTTCCATGTACCATTGCTGTATACTCATGCTTGCTTCCATTTTCCAAGTTGACATTATACATTTTTTTGCTATCACTAAGGCTATCATAATGAATTTTTTTTTGCACTTTATCCAATTTGAGGCCTAATTCTCTACTTCTTATGTTACTTAAAAGAAATATCTCTGGTTTTTTTGGTATGTTATTTTTTGTAATTTTATTTAATACCTGATTTAATTCTTCCCAAAACATATTTACTTTCGTACATGCCCAAGTTGCATGTAAAGTTGTTTCCATTTCCTTCTTACAATGAAAACATCTATCCGATAATGTTGAATCCCATTTTTTTTAATTTTTGAGGAGTGGTATATACCCTGTGTAACCAATTATACTGTGTCATGCGTAACCTTGTGTTTATTGTATTCTTCATAGTTCCAGAATAAAACTTTTCCCATACTTTATTTTTTTAATCTTTATGTTTAGATCCTTTTCCCACTTCTGCTTAGGTTTATAGTTTATTTCATTTTCCTTATCTTGCAGCTTAATGTACATGTTGGCTATAAATCTTTTAATTATCATTGTGTCTGTAATCACGTATTCAAAGCTGTTTCCTTCAGATAATCTCAAGCTGTTTCCCAATTTATCCTTTAAATAAGTTTTCAGCTCACTCAAAAACCTCTCCTCCCAGCTCCTTTTTGAGCAGTGTGGCTAGTGCAACGCTATTACAGCACTGGTGACCCAGGTTCAAAACCACACTGACTGTAAGGAAGTTTTTACAAACTCAGCAGGTCAAACAGTGTACTTTATGTAGCAATGATAAAGTTCCTTGATGAAGGGCTCAAGCCCGAACCGTTAGTTATGTATCTTTATCTTTGCTGCATGAAGTGCACTGTTTGACCTGCTGAGTGTCTCCAGCACTGTGTTTTTACTTCATTTACGGAGTGGCAGACTCATGTTTTATGTCTGTAAGGAGTCCGTACATCTCCCTATGTCCCCATGCATTTCCTCCAAGTGCTCCGGTTCCCTCCCACATTCCAAAGACATATAGGTAAGTAGGTTAATTGGTCATAAACATTTTTTTAGGTGGCATGGGCCCATGGGCTGGAGGGACCTTTTACTGTGCTGTATCCTTAATCACTCAACAAATTTGCTCATCAATCTCTGTTCCACTTCCCATTCTCCATCCACCTTCCATTGTCCTACCCTCTGCCTCCCCATCACTCTCCATCCTACCACTTGATACCTCTTCTGCTCTCTGCTCACCCTTCTACCCTCCTGCTCTTCCTTATTTCATTTGAGTTTATAAAACAGAAATTTGTAACAGAAGAGAATTAAATACACAAAATTAAACCAAGATGTTATTTGCATGTTTCATATGCCATGATTAATCTTCTCTCTCCAACCATACTACACCTGAGGAAATATTCTAACTTGGTTCTGTGTGTGGCAGCATGGAAATTGATTAGTCATAAGTCGTGAATAAAAATGTCAGCAGACACATCCAGTCTACTCTGACCATATAAAAAGGGAATACTGTATGTAATGTCACACTGTAATTTTGCACTCCTGCCACTGGTGATGCTGTTGTTTTCTAGTTTTCATCTTGCACCATTTTAATTTGTTTGCTTCTCCTGTATTTCAGGTAAACTTTTGCTTTTCTTTCTCTCTACTGTAAGGGGTGCCAGGCTACACTTATGGCAACTCATGTTCTGTACTATTACATCACAATAAAAGAATCTTGAATCTACTTTCAGGAAGTTTTGGTGTTGTGCCCAAATGAGGACAGAAGGTGTTGATTTATAAAAGCTGCTACCTTGGATACTTGGGACTGTCACTTGATGATGTTTCACAGAAGGCTGCTTGTGTGCAATGCTTTTGAGAGAGCTAGATGTACAGTTGTGGAAAAGATTAGAATCAATGATCAGCAAATCGAGATGATATTGTGAGTTTGATTTGTGAGATAACTGGCAGGAAAACACTGGGAAGAGTGCACTGGACACTTGTGGCGATGTGGGCTCAACAAATAAAGGGAGAGACTGGTAACGTTTTGGAACAACAGACATTGAGGGAGAATTTAATTATGTAAAAGGCCGAGACAAGGTGAGTAAGAGTAGGAATTCCTCCTGCAGATTGTTTGTTCCTCCAGATTGTTTCCTTGAATTCCACAGATTAGCTACTCTCTGGGAAAAGCAGTTCCTCATCATCTCTGTCCTAAATCTACTTCCCGAATCTTGAGCCCATATTCCCCTGCTCTCGTCTCACCTCCAAAACTTTCCTGCCTCTATCTCATCTATTCCTTCCATAAGTTTTTTTTAAACATCTCTGTAAGTTCCCCTCTCATTTTCCTGAATACCAGTGAATATAGTCCCGGCAACTCAATGTCTTCTCAGTGGCAAATTCCTCATGACCAGAATTAATCCAGCAAATCAAATGATAACCAAGACCAGAAGACATCACATGGCATTTGTATAATTCTCTTGAAGTTAAATTGTTCCAAGATGTATCAGAGTAGTCTTATCGGAAACATCTTATGCCCTTCCCCATGTTAAACACTAGAGAACACACATTTAAATGTGGAGGGGTGGAGAACTTTGAAAGAGGAGTAATGAGATGTTTTTTGACCCAGAGTTGCCTGGAATGGGTTGCCAGAGATAGTAATTGTAGCAGATATGATAGTAGCTTTTACATGGAGACATGAATGTGCAGGGAATGGAGGAAGCAGCCAAGATTTTGTTCTTGTGCTTCAGGCTCATTGCAGACATTGGGAGCCAAAAGACCTGTTCCTGTGCCATATGTTCTTTGTTCAAGGCAAAGGAAGCATTAGGTCAAGTGATGTGTCAAAGAAGCAGGTGTTCAGAAGGTAAGATTGAGACACAGTGAGATTTTAAGGAGAGAGACCCAATGTTGAGGATACATTTAAGATACTGAGATTCATAAATAAAGGCCTGGGGTGTAGGGATGTTCTTTTGAAGCTGTACAAAACATTGGTTAGTCCAAAAATGGACTATGGCTCCCATTTTAGGAATACAAAGCTGGAGAAACTCAGCTGGTCAAACAGTGTACTTTATAGAGCAAAGATAAAGATACATAACCAACGTTTCAGTCTTGAGCCCTTCATCAAGGTATGGAAAAATGAATAAATACAGAATCAGTGAAAGAAATAAATATGGAATCAGTGAAAGATAAATATATATTATGGGATGCAATGAAAGCCTTAATCGGAGGGCAGATAATAAGTTATGTAACTAAGATGAAGAAGGACTACAGTCGGGAAATAGAACAGCTGGAAAGGAAAATAGTAAGTACAGAAAAAGAACTAGCAACAACGGAAGATACAACAGAAAGAAGAGAATTGGCGGACAAAAAAATAAAATACGAAACACCTCAAATGTATAAGGTGGAGAAGAACATAAGGAAGATAAAGCAGAAGTATTATGAGCTAGGAGATAAAACGCACAAAATACTAGCTTGGCAGCTTAAAACAGAACAAGCTAAAAGAACGGTATTGGCATCAAGGAAAAAGCACAAACAAATTACATATTACCCAACAGAGATTAATGAAAACTTCAAGGAATTCGACAAGCAATTATACCGAAATGAGAATGAAGGGAAAGAAGACAAAGTAGATGAGTTTCTAGCTAAAATTGAACTACCAAAATTGCAAGAAGAGGAGAAAAACAAATTGATAAAAGCATTTGAAATAGAGGAAATACAGGATATATTAAAAAAGCTACCGAACAATGAAACGCTTGGAGAGGACGGACTCCCAATAGAATTCTATAAAACATTTAAAGACTTATTAATTCCTCCTCTCCTGGAAGTAATAAATCAAATTGAAGAAACACAAAACATGCCAGATTCATGTAATAGAGCAATAATTACAGTAATACCAAAGACGGGGAAAGATTCACTAACACCAGCATCGTATGGACTAATATCTCTACTTAACTCAGATTATAAGATAACAGCAAAACTATTAGCAAACAGATTGGCCGACTGTGTAAGAAAAGACGAACAACGGAAAATATCTATTAAGTTCATTAACTTAATCCATGCAGTACAAGAAAATAAGATGCCAATGATGGCGGTTGCTTTAGACACAGAGAAAGCCTTTGACAGGGTAGAATTTATTCAAAGTACTACAGAGGTTCAACCTACCAGAGAAATATATTAATTGGATTTAAGCATTATATAAGGGACCATTGGCGAAGGTGAGAGTAAATTAAGCAGGTCAACTAGGCAGGGATGTCCACTATCTCCCTCACTGTTCGCTTTAGCTATAGAGCCCTTGGCATAACTGATAAGTACAGAAAATAAAATAAAAGGGTTAAAAATAAAAGAGAAGGAATATAAAATCAGTCTATTTGCAGATGACATCAGAGTATACTTAACAGAACCAGAATTATCAATAAAAGAATTACATAAGAAATTGAAGGAATATGGAGAAATATCGGGGTACAAGATCAACGCAAATAAAAATGAAGTGATGCCAATGAATCATGTGGATTTCACGAAGTTTAAGAAAGAGTCACCATTGAAATGGCAAACACAAGCAATCCGACACCTAGGTATTAGACTAGATAATAATCTAGCCCATCTATACAAATTAAATTATCAGCCATTAATGAAGAAATTACAAGATGACTTAAAACATTGGAAAGATTTACCACTAACACTTATAGGAAGGATAAATTGTATTAAAATGAATATCTTCCCAAGGATACAATACCTATTTCAATCGTTTCCAATTCCCTTAACAGAGAAATTCTTCAATGAGCTAAAGAAAATAATAAGGAAATTCTTATGGAAAGGGGGGAAACCAAGGATAGCGCTAAATAAATTAACAGAATGGTACAAACAAGGCTACCAAACTTTAAGAATTATTATAGAGCAGCACAATTAAGATATCTATCAGATTTTTATCAAACAAGGGAAAAACCAGATTGGATCAGGTTAGAACAAGATAAAATAGGGGAGAAGGTACCAGAATATATACTTTATAAGTGGGATGAAAAGCTGGTGTAACATAGAAGTTCACCAGTACTGCACCATCTGCTCAACATTTGGAAGAAGATTCACGTAGAAAGGAAAAAAACAAATTACCAACTACCAAAATTATTATTGACGCAAAATCAACTAGTCCCTTTTACAATAGATAACCTTTCCTTTAGATAATGGGAGAGAAAAGGGATCAAAAGAATAGAAAATTGTTTTTTGGGAAATAATTTATTATCTTTTGAACAAATGAAGTACAAATATGGTATAACTCACGGTACAATGTTTGCATACCATCAACTGAAAACCTACTTAAAGGACAAATTGGGAAGCAGGCTGAGGTTACCAGAAGGAAGCATCTTTGAATATGTGATTACAGACACAATGATAATTAAAAGATTTATAACAAACATGTACATCAAGCTGCAAGAGAAAGAGAACGATGAAATAAGCTGTAAACCCAAACAAAAGTGGGAACAAGATATAAACATAAAGATAAAAAATGAAAAATGGGAAAAGCTATGCTCCAGAACTATGAGAAATACAATAAACATGAGGTTATGCGTGATACAATATAATTGGTTACACAGGCTATATACCACGCCCCAAAAGTTAAATAAATGGGACCCAACAGTATCAGATAGATGTTTTCGCTGTAAGAAGGAAATGGGAACAACAGTACATGCAATTTAGGCATGTGAGAAAGTGGAAAAGTTTTGGGAAGATCTAAATCAGGTATTAAATAAAATCACACAAAGCAACATACCAAAAAATCCAGAGAGTTTTCTTCTGAATAATATAAGAAGTAAAGAATTAGGCCTCAAATTGGATGAAGCACAAAAAAGATTTATTATGATAGCCTTAGCTGTAGCAAAAAAAATGTAAAATGTCAACCTGGAAATCAGAAGAGAACCTGAGAGTACAGCAATGGTACATAGAAATGAATAAATGTATTCCATTGGAAAAAATAACATATAATTTAAAAAATTAAGTCACAGTATTTGAACAAGTTTGGGAACCGTACATGGAACACAGCAGAGAGGGCCTACCGTGGACCTCCATCCCCTAAAATGATAGAATGAGAAGAAGATGAAATGAACTGACCCAGTGTGTAAAAATAGATGATACAATTTTCTTATTTATTTTCATTGTGTGATGACATTGTTTAGTGGGTTTATTGTAATGTATGTGTTGAATGTTTAGTGGGTAGGGAGGGGGGTGGGAGGGAGAGAAGGGAGGGGGGGAAAAGGGGAAAAAATGACACTGTGTATATTCAAGAGGGAAATGTTTGTGTGTATTTTGGTTAATATGTGAAAAAAAAAATTTTTTAATTAAAAAAAGGTATGGAAAAATGTCAGCAGGTGCCCAAACAGAATGGAGGAGCACAGTCCCAAAGGCAGGAGGTAATGGGTGGAAAAGGGAGGGAGGGCACACCAGCTAACAAGGGGAGGATGGATGCCTCTGTGAAAAGAGAGAGAAGGGGGTGGAGAGCTGGAGGAAAGAAGAGAAAGAGAAAGGGGGGGGGGAGAATGGAGAATAGGCTAGCAGAAACCAGCGAAGTCAATGTTAATGCCGTCCAGTTAGAGAGGGTCCAGACGGAAAATCAAGTGTTGTTTCTCCAATTTACGGGTGGTTTTGGTGGAATAATATACAAGGCCATGGACAGACATCTGAGCATTGGAGTGGGGCATGGAATTTATGTGGATGCCTCAGAGAAGAGATTTAGGAGAATGATTCCAAGCTTGAATTATTGTTCTTTGGATCAAAGAATGCTCAGTGGAAGTTGATAGAAGTGTGCAAGTTTATGACTGACTTGGATTGCATAACCGGAGAGAAGCTTTTCCCTTTAGTAGATGGTTGAAGGACAAGATGACGAGGGTTTATTGTTCATATTTCCTAATGACTTAAAAGAAGGCCTTTCAACCCATCAAGTCAATGTTGTCTGTCAGGGCAATCTTATTTTTCACTTCTTTCCCTGTCACATGTATCTATTAACTCTCCCATGATTGGTACAGAGGGAGTATAATATAAAAAAGTTTACGCAGAGAGTAGTAATAATCTGCAATTCACTAGTAGAATTGTTGGTCGGGGCTGTTGAATTAGATTGGCACTGAAGGAAAATTAACTTGTTGGGCTATGGGAAAGTGCAAACAAATGGAACTGGATAAATATATTTCAAAAACCAGTGTTGGCTTGATGGGCTGATTGGCTCCCTTCTGTGCTGTGATAATTCTTCTACGAGCCACCTGAAGATAGAGCCACCCATGATGGGTGAAAGATTTTGAAGAGATACAGCAATCAGGATTGGAAGAACACAAAAGCTTTTTGGGGGTGTAGAGCTGGGGATAACAGGGATGACCACATATATCCAGTGGGTGCCAAGGATCTGATTTTAATTCTCCCCCTTGGTTGTTTTCCAGAGCCAGACCTCGACGACAATGATTGCAGCTTTGTCTGCAGAGGCAGTTCTTCCAGAGGAAGTCTTTCTCCAACGTAAATGTTACACATTATTTTATATCTATGGCTTATTTGTACTGTGGTATGTCTAGTATAGTCAAGTTGCACTGGAACAGAAGGAGTCCATTAACCCTCTTTACCCTATTCTACTATTCTTTCAGATTATGGCTGATCAATTCCTCAGTCATTGCTAAAATCTTCAGAAATCTGTTGATATAGTCTTTGAAAGTTCTAGTTGTTCCACATCCTCCAGATATTGATGGGTCTTTTCACATTAAGGATGTGCTACCAGTGAAGCTAAGGGAATGTTGAAAGTGGGAATTCTTAACAACATAAAATGAATGGTTTATGTCATGTGCATAATTAGAATGTACAGAGGCAATGAAAGTTTTACTTTCTGTGCTTCCCAGTTACAGTAGACACAACTAACAGCGACTCAAATTTAATAAACTTATGTTTAAGTTATTTGACACATTATTACCTGATGCAGTGATTACCCCCATGCATTATACTTGATACAGGATTCTTCCGCAAGCAGTTTTAACAGGTCAATTCTAACACAAGAGTCCACAAAATCAAAACAAAAAAAATAAAAGGGAGATAAATCAATAATAACATCTTACTGATAGTGCAAAAATGTGCCATTTGGATGAATATCTGAAATACTCTGAGCTGAGTATTTGAAAATGGTTTCAATAGGTACCAAATTGCCAGAAGGGCTTGAGTCTATGATATATGGCTCTGACAGAGAGTCCTGCAGGTGATTAGATGTCCGCAACTCACATGATCAGCCACTTGACGAAAGGGAGCAGAGAGCAACTTGGAATTTGTCTCCATTTTCTTTATAGGACAATATTTGTTCTTTGGAGAAACACTTAAATTTAAATTAAACAAAATTTAAATTTAGACATACAGCATGGTAACAGGCCATTTCGGCTTACGAGTCCACACCACACAATTTACACCCAATTAATGTACCCGGTACATTTTGAAGGGTGGGGGAAACCCACACAGACATGGGGAGAATGTACAAACTCCTTACAATCAGTGCGGGATTTGAACTCCAGTTCCGATTGCTGGCGCTGTAACAGCGTTGCGATAACCACTACACTAACTGCCACCCAAATATTACAATTATATTTTTCTGTGCCCTCAGAAAGATCTGTTTTCTATCATTCTCAGCTACAAAGCTGGATATCAGCCAAAAATAATCAGCTTCTGTATGTCTTGGTCTCCTTGCCACCAGAGAGTCGGAAAACTGGGATCATATTCTGGTTAGCTGCCATTTGCTGGTGGTGTTCCACAGGGGTCAGTGCTGGGGCCACTTCTTTTTATGTTGTACATTAATGATCAGATTATGGAATGAATGGCTTTGTGGCCAAGTTTGCAGATGATGTGGAGGAGCAGGTAATGTTGAGGAAACCGGGAGGTTGCAGAAGGACTTTGACAGTTGAGGAGAATGGGCAGAGAAGTGAGAAATGAAATACAGTGTCAGGAAGGGTACAGTCATGCACTTTGGGAGAAAAAAATAAATGAGCAGACTTTTTTTAAATGGGAGAAAATTAAAAATACCCAGATACGAAGGGCCTTGGGAGTCCTCGTGCAGGATAGCCTGAAGGTAAACTTGCAGGTTGAGCCAGTGGTGAAGAAGGCAACTGCAATGCTGGTGTTCATTTCAAGAGAAATAGAATATAAGAGCAGGGATGTGATGTTGAAGCTTTATAAGGTACTGGTGAGACCTCACTTGGAGTAATGTGAACAGTTTTGGGATCCTCATTTAGAAAGGATGTGCTGATGTTGGAGGGGGTTAAGAGGAGATTCACAAGATTGATTATGGGAATGAAAAGGTTATCATTATGAGAGGCGTTTCACAGCCTTTGGCCTGTACTCATTGGAATTTAGGAAAATAAGGGGGGACTCATTGAAACATTTCTAATGTTGAAAGGCTTGGACTGAGTAGATGTAAAAAAAGTTGTTTCCCATGGTGGGAGAATCTAGGGCAAGAAGGCACAACTTCTGGGCTGAAGGGATGTGTTGGAATTTATTTAGCCAGAGGGTGGTAAATCTGTGGAATTTGTTGCCACAGATGGTGGTGGAGGCCAGGTCATTGGGTATATTTAAGGAAGAGATTGATAGGTTCTTGATTAGCCAGTGCATCAAAGTTCATGGGAAGATGGCCGGGCAGTGGAGCTGGTGGGAAAATGGATCAGCTGGTGATTAAATGGTAGGGCAATCTTGAGGGCTGAATAGCTCTTTCTGTTCCTATGTCTTATGGTCTACATTATCATTACGTTGTCCTGAATGAGCAGAATTTTCCAAACAGGATACTTGGAAGATTCTTCCATTGACTTTTGTGTTTGCAATTCAAATTATACTATTATAATCATTTATTTTAATAAAGTGCATTTTCGGCTGCAGCAAGTAAGAATTGTACAATGTGTACCACAATAACCTTGTTATCATTGTAATAATCTCTTTGTCCAGGCCACTGACTCCAAATGCCTGAACCTGCCTACACTCTCAGTCAGCTGTGGGGCAAGCTTCCTTGCACACATCTGCTCGTGAGTAAAGCTGCCCACTTCCATCTCCACAAGTTGTTTGACCACCTCCTTACCTATGTTCTCTTTTGTTGTTTTGCGCAGTGAAATTGCTGGCAGGGAGTCGACCACACAGTACAGAAACACACCCCCCAACCCATCGAATCTGCACCCAGCAGCAACTATCCAGTTCCATTAACCTTACACCAATCCCTCTTTATTCTCCCTCATCTCATCATCCAATCTGAATGTCCTTGGGACGTTGGAGAAAACCAGCGCACTTGGGGAAACCCCACGCTGTAACAGGGGCAGCGTACAAACTCCACACAGACTACGCCAGAGGTGAAGACTGAGCAGTTTCACTAGCTGCACCACCGTGTCATCCAGTGTAAAAGAAGGCTATTCAGGCCTCTGGGTTAATGCCAGCAGCCAACTATTCACCGTAACTGCTTTCTGGCTCTCAGTGTGTGACCTTGAGGTTATGACATGCCAAGTGCGATTGTTGAGAGTGTCTGCCTCAACTTCCCTTAATTCTCCTAACCTTTACCTTTCCTTGACCAAGTTGCAGAGGAATTAGTGGGTTCCTCCTGTTGACAAGCAATTAACATTTTAAAAAGTGTTTATTTTCTGTGGTTTAAATTTCAACCAAGTCTCTTCACCCCATCTCACTTCTTACAGATCTCCCATTGGTGGCCTGTCCATGCTCTACGACCAGACAATACCCAGTCAGCTGGAGAATGTACCACAGACAACATCCAACATTGAAGAGCTTCTGGACAAGCACTGGAGTGGAGAAGGAGGCATTGACAGTAAGTATAGTGTATTCATCAAAGAATATTATGTGTACAGCTGCGAAGTTTAGTGGAGATTTCACAGATGATTTGATGGGGTAAACAAGGAGAGTTTATTTCCAGGGATTGAAAGATCGGTGACCAGAGGATACAGATTTAAGATGATTAACAAAGGAATTGCACTGAAGGCTAGAAGAATGATCTTTTACATAGTAGACTGGCTAATATCTGGATTGACTAGGTGGAAGATGATTTGATACTAGCTTCCAAATGAGAGTTCTGATCACGAGAAGTAGAAGCAGGATCTGGCCTTTAAAACACAAGAGACTGCAGATGCTGAAATCCGGAACAAAAACAAACTGCTGGAGGCACTCAGCGTGCATCAATCAACATCTGTGGGGTGGAGGGAAATGTTGATGCTTTGAGTTCAAAATTCCGATTTATTGTCAGGGTACATAAATGACATCACATACAACCCTGAGCTTCTTTTTCCTGTGGGTGAGGCAGAACTACCACCTATTAGGAGTGCAAAAAACTGTACACGAGAAGATACCTACACATGTAAACAAATTGAGAAATGTAAGAAAACTGCAATACAGAGAGAAAAAAAATCAATAAAGTACACAAGTACGAGTCTTTAAATGGGTCCTTGATTGAGTTTGTTGTTGAGGAGTCTGACGGTGGAGGGGGAGCAGCTGGTGATGTGAGTCTTGGGGCATCTCTACCTCTTTCCTGATGGGAACAGTGAGAACAGAGCATGTGCTGTGGATCCTTGATGATTGCTTCTGTTCTCTAATTTTCTGTAGATGTTCTTAATGGTGGGGAGGGTTTTGGTGATGTCCTGGGCTGTGTCCACTACCTTTTACAGGGGTATTCGTGTTCCCATTACCATACCACGATGCAGCAAGTCAGCACAGTTTTCACGAGTGCATAAATTTGCCAGGGTTTGCAATGTCATATCGGACCTCCACAAACTTCTGAGGAAGTAGAGGCTTGACGTGCCTCTATGGGTTGAGACCAGGCATTGTAAATATTGGGCTATTGTGACTCCATCTGATCTGAAATATTCTCTTTGTCCTATCCACCCCATTCCCACCTTCTGCAGTTTAAAACAAACTTGTTTTTTTGTTCTCCAATTCCAACAAGGGATCTTCAACCTGAAATCCAGCCTGCTTGAAGATACTGCTTGATAACCTGAAATCCAGCCTGCCTGAAGATGCTGCTTGAGTACTTCTAGTTTCTCCCATTTTTATATCAGGCTTCCAGCATCTGCATATTTCTATTTTTCACCTGTAGGAGTATTAAAGAGACAGGAAATTGGAAGTTGTGCTTTCAGCTTGAACAGACGCCCTTCAAATAATTACCTCTGGACAGAAGAACTTTCAGGGGCTCAGGGCCAGAAGAAGCATTATTGCAAGCTGACATCAACAAGGAAGTTATTTGTCTGAGAACAATGCTTACTATTTTACATGATTATGAAACTTTCTCATATCTACTTTCTCACTTTCATCCTTTTTGAATACATATGTTGTGAAGCAATTTGCAGTGGAAAGCTGTCCCTAAAATTTTAGCTCTTCAGATGCTACATAAGCTGTGTACAGTTCTGTTTTTACCTTATAAATATAGTTGCAAAACCCCATCTTGCAGCTATGGGATGGTCTTTGCACTGGTGGCACAACACAAGAACACAAGAAATAGGAGCAGGAGTCGGCCATCTAGCCTGCTCTGCCATTCAATGAGATCATGGCTGATCTGATGATCGGCTCATCTCCACCTAACTGCCTTTTCCTCATATCCCTTAATTCCCCTACTATGTAAAAGTCTATCCGTAGGTTACATAGGTTATTTTGGTTCGTCTTTGAAGGCCACAGCCAGTTCAAACCTATTTGGAAGCCTCATTTAACTCTTAGAGTATTCCCTTCAACATCACCCAATCTGTGTTATGTCTCCTCAGAGCAGAGGAGACCACATTGTGAACACTGAGTACAGAATACTTAATATGGAAAAGGTACCAACGTTCTTCTGGAAAGTGTGTTGGGAGCCTGCTCCTGGATTGCATTCCCTGTGTTTCTACAATTTTTGAAGGGAAAGTAAGATTACTAAATTGATCTCTTTGATCCTCCTAGTTGTGGACATGTTAAAGTCCTTGCACCTGCTGCAGTTGGATAACCGGCGCTTACAGGAGCAGATCATGAGTCTCTCTGCGAAGAAGGAGCGCCTTCAGATGCTGAACGTCCAGCTCTCCGTCCCTTTTGCCAGTGTAACATCCACCAATGGCCCGTCCTCACAAGCACATTTAATCACCTCTCAGAACGGTAAGGAGAATTTTTCCATCGGCACTCTGAATGCAAGAGAGTGATATTGAATTGCAGGGAGTTTGAAGGGGCCATCAGAGTCAACCAGTTGTGTTCTTGGCTAGTCTTGGCTGACATATCATATTTATCAGCCATGGTGAGGAGGCAGGAACAAAATTTCCAGAATTACACATGGTGACAGAAAGATCGCTCACTGATTTATACACCCCAGCCTGTGTCTCAGAACCAAATAATATCCTGCAAGAAATCAAAACACCCTGGCTAATGAAACAGAAAATTATCTAGGAAGTCCCTCCAAATTGCCCTCCCTCCAGCTCTGATGGTCAAAATGAATCCACCTGACCTCCAACCATTGAGTCTCGTTGACCCTGAGATATGTGAGACCACAGGCAGCAGGCAAGTGGCCATCAATAGTTTTTGGATCATTGGATGTGAATGGGGCAGCCTTCCCACAATCCAAGGGTTCCTATTAATCTTTATCAATCACCAGTGACCATGGATCAAATCCAGGGGATTCCTTCAAGTGTCACTGTATCTGTTCAAGGAATAAATTGCCCTCACGTGCCATCTTTCCCAACTGGTCAGTGCATAGCTGACACAACAGTCCTTGTCATCTTGTGCCATCCTTGATGCCAGTGAAGCTGGGTCCAGATAGTCACTTAATGTTTTGGTTGGCCCGCAAAGCATCTGTCGTTAAAAAGCATTGGCACATGTGTAGGGAAATAGTTCAGCATGGAAAAACTTTCTTAAACAGCATAAGCTTATTGTAGCATATTCTAGGTCATTGAAATTTAATTCAAATGCATATTTAGAACATAGAACACTACAGCACAGTAGAGGCCCTTCAGCCCTTGATGTTGTGCCAACCCATATATTCCTTTTCAAAAAAAAGTACTAAACCTTCTCTACCCCATAACCCTCTATTTTATTTCATCCATGTGCTTGTCCAAGAGCCTCTTAAATGTCCCTAATGTTTCTGCCTCTACCACCATGCCTGGCAAGGCATTCCAGGTACCCACAACTCTCTGTGTAAAAAAAAACAAAAAAAAACTTAACTCTGATGTCTCCCCTAAACTTCCCTCCCTTAACTTTGTACAGATATTCTCTGGTGTTTGTTATTCCTGCCCTGGGGAAAAGGTGCTGGTTGTCCAACTCTAATCCTGTAGACCTCTGTTAAGTCACTTCTCATCCTTCTTTGTTCCAAAAGAAAAGTTCCAGCTCTGATAATCTTGCCTCATAAATCTTATTTTCCGATCCAGGCAACATCCTGATAAATTTCCTCTGCACCCTCTCCATAGCTTCCACATCCTTCCTATAATGAGGTGGCCAGACTTCATGTAATTTTGAGCTGAGCTCCACTTGCTCTGTTTTCCTGATGGCTCTCGTCTTCTATGGAGGTTTGAAAAAGACAGGCACAGATCTCAACCATGTTGTTGGCTCGGCTTATTCTGGGACACAAGAGTTGAACGCACTGCTTCAAGGCCAGTGTTCCTGATCTTACGATGGAGTCTGTCCCACCAGAAAGACTGAGTGTGGAGCCCAGATGGGAAGCCACAGTCTACCAGCACTATGACTTGAAGATTTTACATAAACTGCAACTACTTACACTTCATTCTTTTCTTCCTGAAAGGATATTGGAACCTGGTAAAATTGGGAAATAATTTTATCATTTATTAAGTATGCAGGATGCAGCCCACTAAACCACAGCAAAACTGGCAACTTTCTGTGCTATAAAAAATGGGCATTGTTTTATTGAATTGGAGAGGTGTGTGGATAAGATGACTCACTTTAATATTTAGCTACTAGGAACTTTGTTTTTAGGTTGAAGAAACATTCAGTGTGATACCCAAAATATTGGTTAACAAGCAAGGGTCCTGCCTAGTAAGGGCTGTTAAACAAACCATTGTCTTGACCTGTTCCACTAAGAAACTGAGTGAAAGATGTGCGGGGTACTTTGTTGCTCAATATTCTCTCTTCCCTCTTCTCTTCCCTCTTCTCTTCCCCCTTCTCTTCCCCTCCTTCCCAATACTCACCTTGCTACACCAACTCTGCTGAAGCCTCATTCCCTGGTTATTCATGGTATTTTCAGTTGCTGGGACCTTGCAGTGTCCAAATTAGCAGCTCATTCCCACATAATATCCCTTCCAAAGTATATTCATCAGCCACAAAGAACTTTGGGACATCCCAAGAGATTTGGGCTTTGTCTAAAATGGAAATCATATCTCAGTTTTTTTAATTTAATTTGGAGATACAGAATGGTAACAGGCCCTTGCAGACCACAAGCCTGTGCTTCTCAAATATACCAATGTGACTGATTAACTTACAAACTCCATCCAGGAAACTGGAGCACCTGGAGGAAACCATGCAGTCATAGGGAAGAATAGAATAATAGGATATTACAGCACATTAAACAGATTAGTCGGCCCTTCTAGTCTTTGCTGAACTATTATTCTGCCCAGTCCCACTGACCTGCACCCTCCATACTCCTCCCATCCATGTACCTGTCCAAATTTTTCTTAAAAGTGAAAATTGAGCCCGCATTCACCACTTCAGATGGTAGCTTGTTCCACACTCCTACCACACTGTGTGTGAAGAAGTTCCCCCTAAATGTATCCCCTTTCATCCTTAACCCAAGTTTGTATCTCACCTAACCTCAGTGTAAAAAGCCTACTTGCATTTACTCTATCTATGCCCCTCATAATTTTGTATACCTTAATCAAATGTCCCCTCATTCTTCTACGCTCCAGGGAAAAAGATCCTAAAGTGTTTAACCTTTCCCTATAACTCGGTTCCTGAAGTCCCAGCATCATCCTAATAAATCTCCGCACACTTGAAATCTCATTGATACATACAAACTCCTTGTAGACAGCAACGGATTCGAACCCAGGATGCTGCCATACTAACCATGACGCTAATCATACTGCCCTTGGGTAGAGGTTGGTTTCAATCAATGGGGTTTTGTGCTTTTAAGAGTGCCTGATTCTGTCACATCCTGCTTCATTTGACCATTAACCATATCATTTCCCTCTCTTTTCCCTGATGCAGCTTGCATTTCTGAGCTGCTGAACAGCAGTAAGAGTCCTCCTTCGAAGAGCAGCTTCATAACTGAGAACTCTCTCTCCGCATCATCAGAGGTATTTAATGCCCTGTCTGTCTAAGGTCTGATGTCCTATGCGGGATGTGACTTTGACCTTTCATAACGTTACAGTTGAGAAGGAAGTTGGTTTTGTAAATAAATGTCCTAATCACCTGGATTAGTGTGGCACGGTTCACTCATGATATCAGGAAGCTGTTCCATGCACAGACGGTAGAAACTGCTGGAACCCTCTCCAGTTGAAACTTGGGGTCCAATGAAAATATTAAAAGTTAGATTTCACAAAAGAAAGTGTGTCAAAAGATGAAAATCAGCCACGATCTAATTGAATAGTGGAACAGGCTCTAGAGACTTAATGACCTGTTCATATTTGAAATCTCAATCTCACTGGCATCATCCAGAAAATCTAAGAGTAAAACACGAAAGTCTGCAGACACCATTATTGAAGTAAAAAAATTATTTTAATCCAGAAAATCTAGGTCTTTTAGTAAGAGACATTGAAAGTCTCTTGTCAAAGCAGTGACTCTGGGAGAGTGTGGCACGGGGGAGGGAAATGTGAGATGTTAAACTTGGCTCCCATCCAACGATTTTAATTTTGGGAGAAATTTCATAAGTTTTCCATCTTTGCATCTTTGGGAAACAACAAAAGCACAGGAAGGCTTGATTAACCAGGGAACAGTATGATTAGTTGAGTTTAGGGGAAGGGTTTTACAGATTCCTGTAATCCCTTCCAACAGAGAGAAATGGTACTCACCTTCCAAGTACACTTAAAATCCAATTGTACAACCCAACGAAACAGCATTCTCCAGTACATGGTGTAAAACAGTGCAAACACAAATAAATAACACACATACAAACAAACGATACATATACACAGTACACTCATTATTTTTAATAAAATATTATTAATAAATAGTAGCTTCTCAGAGCGTTGTTTTAGCAGTCTTACTGCCTGAGGAAAAAGTCTGGCAGTTCTGGCTCGAATACCTCTATCTCATTCCTTACAGGCCTAACTGAAAAATGTGTGCGGGGTGGTAGGGGTACTCTCTACTTTAAAGCCCACTTTAAACAATGATCCCAGTAAATCACATCGAGTGGGGTGGAGGAGGGAAGAGCCCAGTGATCCTCTGCAATCCAATTTAGATCTTCAGCCAAATCCCTGAATTTATCTAACATCCATTCTAATTCAGTCAGAAATTAGAATTCAGTCAGGAATGAGCCAAAAGCTCTCTTTAGTCACTGGGGTGGTGATGTGGCTAGGGCATGTTAAAGGTTCGAACAAGGAGTAGGAGGTTTACTGATAATCCGAACTAACATTAATCCCGAATTGATACACAACTGAACTATCTTGTCAATTTCTATGGCTTCTTAAGGGATCTTCCTGTGCCATTCAGCCCACCTGGCTGAATGTATGCCACATTGTTTGATCCCACATTTAGTCTCATCCCACCAACCCTTCTTTATTTTGCCTTAGTAGCAGATTCTTCCTTTCTGCCAATTCCAGCCCTCCTCAAACACACCCCATTCTCTGTGTTGAGAGGCTTCTCCTAAATTCCCAACTGGTAACTATTTTCTGACCTATTGCCACCACTCATGGTTTTTAGACTGCAATATCGTGAAAATCGCAGAAAAAATTAATGTAATTACTGCCCATTCACACTGGGTGCCTTTTTAGACTGCATGTAGCTAAGTGCAGCACTCCTGGGGGTTGGACATACAGTAGAATGGATGACCATCAACAAATTTTTCTGGTACAATTTACACTGCAGGCTTCCTCCAAAAAGTTTAGGAGTCCTGTAGGATAAATCGCGGTGCAGGAATTGACTCAAAATTCATTCACTTCCCTTTTTAGACTGTCCATGTGGCGGCAAAATTCCTTGATTATGCCGTTACATGCCTGCAGTCTTAAAACCATAATTGTCTCAGTCAATGAACTAGGAGGTGGGGATGTGGAAACAGAGAAATGGCTGTTTCACTCGCAGCAAAATCTCAAGAAAGCAGCCTCTATCATCAAGAAACTTCATCATCCAGGCCATGCCTTCTTCTCCCTGCTACCATCAGGGAGGAGGTACAGGAGCCAGAAGATGAACACCCAACAGCACAAAAACAGCTTCTTCCCCACACCATCAGATTTCTGAATGGACAATGAACCTCAAACACCACCTTAGTTTTTCTCTTCTGCACTAATCTTTTTTAAAATGGTGTATTTATGGAAAAGAAATTTGTTGTAAATGTTTATAAAAAAGAGCATAGGAAACAAACTTCAGCAACTTCTCTTATAAAAGCACGAGCCAGGTGACTTCTCCAGAAGGATGCAGTGAGTGGATTAACCACTAAGCAAAATATGTATGTGCACAGAATTTTTTCCAGTGCCGGATTTACCATAGTGCAGCTGAACTAAGGCCCCACAAAAAGGGGATCCCCAACCATAAATGAAAAAAAGCCATATAGGCTATATTTAATCTAGTTGTGGGGTCCGGCCTGGAGGAAAACTGAATTTTTTATCTATTATTTCACATTCAGCATTTATTGCATCTTAATGTGTTGTTAGTTAGGCGATGGAAGGGTTATGGGGGAACCATTGTTGGGCTGTGCTTAGGCTATCAGTTGGCCTTAATCCAGCTGAGAGGATAGTTACATATTAGGTGCATGTGATCAGTCTCAGTTACTGCAATGGTGGTCTAGTTTAATTAAA
The DNA here is from genome assembly GCF_036971445.1 of Narcine bancroftii. NCBI lineage: Eukaryota > Metazoa > Chordata > Chondrichthyes > Torpediniformes > Narcinidae > Narcine > Narcine bancroftii. The sequence goes on along the minus strand of NC_091480.1, from coordinate 77,389,477 downwards.
AGGGGTTACACCCTGTCTCCTTCACTTGAGTGTCTCCTCTAGTTTTGATTATCTTCGTGGAATGTTTTTAGTCCTCTCAATTATTTTTAAAAATTTTAGACATACAGCACGGTAATAGGCCCTTCTGGCTCATGAGCTTGTGCCACCCCATTTGGAGGGTGGGAGGAAACCGAGGCAGACTTGGGAAGAACATGTAACAGCGTTGTGCTAACTGTTATGTCAAACATGCCACCCATTTCTTTTATAATTATTTCACTAGTTAATAAACCTGTGTTACACAAGCCACGAGTTATCACCACTCTAGATTAAAAAGCAAATTTTTGAATTGAGGCAATTAACTTTGAATGGGCTTCCTTTTTAAATATATGGGTTGTTACTCTTTGTTGTTCGAGGATCAAGTTGCATCACTGTGAGTTTAATTAGACCTCTCTCTTCCTTTTTGCAGGATCTCCGCTCTGGGTGCCACAGTAGGAGCAGCTCCTCTTCATCTCTCCAGAGTACCCCACCTCCTGCCCTCCCCCTCCCGCAGCAGAGTCCAGTCTCCTTCCAGCTCCCAGAAATGGTGGGGATCTCACAATCTGTCAACGGGCTGGCCAGGACCTGCACGGGAAGTCTGGGTGGCGGCATTTCCACAGTGACAACTACATTCTCCACCACACCCACGATGGCTGGGATGATGGCATGCCCTCTGGGGGCCCCGCTGGCCAGCAATGGTATTGTCGGTCCTTTGAATGGTGTGAGCCAACCTTCTGCACCTGTGGCACCAATCCATAACTCTCTCGCACATACGTCTGCACCCATTAATGTTCCACCATCAACTAGCCTCTGTAACAGGTCAGATTACCTCATTTTTCAGATGGCAGGCAGGCCTTATTTGAACAATACTGCCTAACATGTGCACTTATACCAAATTAAATAGGAACATGTCAGTTCAGGAAACAGAATTGGCAAGTGTTTCTTGGGCAACTCAAGGTCTTAAAAAAAAGTATAAGTTCTGTAGTATCTGTTTTGGGGTGAAACTGGAATATTTGGTATCATTAGAACATTACAGCATTGAAGCTGGCCCTTTGGCCCCACTAATCTATACCGAAAATTGTTATTCTGCCTAGTTCCACTGACAATTTCCCTCTGTACTTCTCCCATCCATGTATCTGTCCTAATTTTTATTAAATGTTAAAATTGAGCTATATTCACCATTTCAGCTGATGGTTCATTCCACACTCCCACTACTCTCTGTGTGAGGAAGTTTCCCTAATGTTCCCCTTTAGCATTTCCCCTTTCATGTCCTTAATCCACGTCCTCTGGTTTGTATCTCACCCACCCTCTGTAAAAAAAGCCTTCTTACATTTACTCTGTCTATACCCCTCATAATTTTGTGTACCTCTATCAAATCTCCCCTCATTCTTCTATGCTCCAGGGAACCTGTTTAACCTTTCCCTGTAACGCAGTTCCTCAAGTCCCAGCAACGTTCAGTAAATATTCTCTGCCCTCTTTCAATTTTAGTTGTATCTTTCCTGTAATTACATCACCAAAACTGTGCACAATCCTCCAAATTTGGCCTCGCCAATGCCTTAAACAACTTCACTATAACATTCCGGCACCTACACTCATTACTGGTTTATGAAGGCCAAAATGCCAAAAACTCTCTTTACAACCCTTTCTACCTGTGACACCACTTTCAGGGAATTATGTATCTATTCCCAGATCCCTCTGTTCTATCACACTCCTCAGTGCCCTACCTTTTACCGCCACCTTGGTTTGTCCTTCCAAAATACAACACCCCACACTTATCTGCATTAAATTCCATCTGTTATTATGCAGCTCATTTTTACAACTGGTCCAGATCCCTCTACCAGCTTTGAAAGCCTTTTTCTTTGTCCACTACAATTAGAGGAAAGCCTGCTACTCACCAAAGCACTGCAGACAGCAAACGTGGAGAAAGGTTCAATGATATCTCAGGATATTCTGTCATTTTGCCATTTTATAAATAGAAACGAGAGAATTACCAAGTTAATCTGTTGGTAATGATGATTACGGGAGAACTGTTGCCCTGGTTACTGAGTTGTACAGATCTGGCAAGTTATATCTTTAATTCCTGACCCTTAATGGGTTCCCAGATCTTCCTACGGGCCATGATATTGGCTGCTGATCACTGTGGGGAAAGTCTGGCCACAAGTCCCTCCAAGTGTGGATATGCCTGTTATTTGCTGTCATTTCATATTATTATGGTCCAGTACATCTAGCTGGGGAAATGGTGGTGGCACCCACAGGTCAGTATGATGTATCCAAGAAGATCATGAGGTCAACAAGTCACCAGAATTTGTTAGTAAGCAAATAATTCCATTATTTTCCTTAAATTGCACCATAAGGAGCAAAGTTCACAGCCATGGGGCAAGTGCAGTATCACATGTTCATTGTGTGGCAGGTCATTGAGTTCCCAGCTCCGAACTGATGTATCCCTGAGTTTCCAGCTCTGATTTGATGTATCCCTAATGCTTTCCCCAGTTTCAGACAGGTTAAGAAGCATAAAGTCAAAGACATCTTGCATCTACTGTGCAGGACTTGGTCATCAGAATAGATTGCAACGTCACTGAAGGAAAGACCAGACCAATTGGAATGTGCCTTGAATTCAGTGGCTTTCCAGACCATTTCAGAGGGCAGTTAAGAGTCAACTACATCTTTTATAAATTTGTTGCAGTCATAGAGGAATCACACAGTGTGGGAACAGACCCTTCAGCCCAACTTGCCCATGCCGACTAAAGTGTCCCACCCACATTGATCCCTCCTGCCTGTGTTTAGCCCATATCCCTCAAAACCCATCCAATCCATGTAACATGATGACACTGACAGGCCCAATGTTTATTTTCCATCCCAATTTGTCCCTAATCATCCGGACAGTTCTCAATTCACATTTAGATCAGACTGGGTAAGGATGGCAGATTTCATTCCCTGGAAGATGATCATTCCTCAATCACTTTAGGTCTTTATGATAATCTAATGGTTTTGTTACTAACTAGTCACTATTACAACTACAAAATTTATTCCCAAATGATTACATTATTTAAATTCTAATTTTCCATGACTATCGTGATAGTATGTAAAGTTAGAACTCTGGCTCATGATTCAGGCCTGTGGATGATAATCCAGTACCATGTCCACTGTGCGGGTGAATCCATTGTCCAACTTCAATGGTCTGGAGGTACACATTGGCTAGAACAGGGAAGAACTGCAGAGTTCCCTCCCTAAAAGTCATTATTGGACCAGGTGTGTTTTCAGGATAATCTACAGACCATGAGGTATAAAATAACACCCACATTGTACAGGAATACCAATCTATCTGACCTGTCATGTGTTTTAGTTCATCTCCTTCCCTCTCTTCCTCATGGCCATTCACCTTCATCTCTTGCTTGGCCACTTTGTAGGCTGGTGTGCATGGCTTCTGTCAACATTGTCTTTTTGTTCTTGAGCTATGGGGGAGATATAATGTTGGGGATGATTTATAATGAATGCTTTTGCCTGCGGTGTAATACTCTTCCTTGCCTACACCTTTCAACTAGTATAGCACCATTAACCCAGCAAAATATCACATAGCACTTCACAGTGGCATAATCAGGCACAACTGACTCAGTGGAAGCAATGTGGGGAAGGTGGCAGTTGCGGGTCATGGAACTGAGTTTTAAAGAGCATCTTAGAGAAGACCATAAGCTTCAGGCCATAGGTGGTCTGTAGTTAGTAAAGTATTATTTAAGGTGGTATGTGAACGGGAGGAAAAAAAGTTGAGAACCACTGGGTTAAGATGTCAAAAGGCATGAAGACAAGCAAGGACATTCCGAAGGATAGAACTGAAGCGCTTGCAGAGGTTTGTTGACACTGTAAAGGTGTCAGAGATCAGGAGGGGTAAGGTCAAAGAGGGAATTAAATGCACATGTTGTTGCTTGAAAGAGAGCCAACGTGTCAGCAAACAAACGTGATGGGTGAGAGGGACGAGTGCAGTGGTTCTAACCATTTTTTCTCCACTCACATACTACCTTAAGTAATCCCTTACTAACCGCAGAGCACCATCCTGTGTGGTTGGTAAGGGATTACTTAAGTTGGTATGTGAGTGGAGAAAAAAGATTGAGAACTGCTGGACTAGTGAGTCAGGACACGAGTCTCAGATACATTATGAAGGGATGTAACATTGTTGTATAGCGTGAATCCCCAATTCATGAACGTATTTTTAAAAATTACAGGAAAAGTTTGAATATTCAGAAAGTTGATGCCTTATTTTTAATCAGCAAACTAACCTGATGCTTCATCTTGAATAATCAATGTTTAATAAATGTCTTCCTGGCGTTTGATGTTAGCCCTGGGTGCTTTAATTTGAATTGATATCAGCCATGAGTAATTACTGCCCTATGGCAAACAGCAAGGCATGTTATACAAATGAGCCTCTATATACTTGGAATTAAATTAGAACCAAGTGCTGTTCAACCAGCGAGCAGGAATAGGAGTTGCCGGACTGGGAATATTGAGAAAGCTTGGGATGATGCTTCTTTCTGTCATGTAAAGCAGGCTGGCAAATCTTGTTTTGTAATAAAGAAAACTGCGCCTTGGCAAATACGGCTGCACAGAGGGAGGCTCGCTTAACCTACTGTGCCTGGGATGGCACACACTACCCAATTAGTCCCACTCCCCACTGTTTCCCTTCACCCTGTAATTTCTGTTTCTCTCCTGAATGTACTTAACCAGTTCTCCTCTGTAATTTATCACTGAATCTGCTTCCACCAATCTTTTAGTTAGCACATTCCAGATCAAAATTGGCTGCATAAGCAGACCTTCCAGGTGAGGGAGAGCTTTACAGGCGCTCCCCTTCTGACGATGGTCCAACTTACAATTTTCAAAGTTGCGATCTTTAAATCATACTTTCAATTTTGAATTCTGGTCTGTTTCCACACTTGCGATATGTGGTGCACTGCTCTCCCGCAATGCAGCATCACACGAGGGTATCATACCGCATACTGTGTTGCGATGCTGACTCAGCCACGCTTGCAGTCTCTGTAGCGACGACCAGTGTCAATGACGCAATGCATTCTACAAGCTCTTCTCCAGCATCATCAGAAGAGAGTGAAATTGATGACCCTGTCATTCTAGTGTCCCCATCATTCAGCAATTAATTTTAGTTCAATGTTTCAAACATTCTTCATGCCCAGTGTGCTTTCAGCTGGGTACGTTTATGGTTTTCTCAGTGTGGAATAAAGGGCATTCAAAATTTAATTATAAAAAATGGCAGTTGCAGTATTCTTTTTCAACTTGATTTTTTTTTTGAGTTATGATTGGTTTTCTGGAACGTAACCCCATCTTATGTTGAGGAGCACATGCACCTCATCCAACCTTTGATGCACTCGGTATGGCCTCTATATCAGTGAGCTAGATCTCCCACCAGCCAACCATTTTAATTCCCCTCAACATTTCCACACTAACTTTGTCCTCACCTTCATCCACTGCCAGGATGATGCCAATAGCAAGATGGAGGATAAACACCATATTCTTCCAGGATAGACTTAAGCCAATGACATGAGCATTGAATTTCCCATTTCCCCCCACCTCTATTTTGATCCACAGTTCATCTCTTCTTTACCTTCTTCCCTTCTCCCTGTTCTCTCTAACCCCCCCCCCCACTCCCAGAGGTCACTTGCCCTACCTGTCTCTCCAGCTCTCCCATCTTCTTTCCAAACCCCTATCTCTTCGTGGTCCCTCACAGCCCTCCCCCCCTCCACCCTTGCCCTACTTTCTATGCTTGATATCTTTTTTTTCATCTTGAGTCTCAATGAAGCAGACCGACCTGAAACATGACTCCTCAAGGATGTTGCCTGAGTCTCTCAGGCTTCTCTTTGCTTATTGGCTGCATAAACAATGTGTTCTCATTCCACACGTCTTTGTGGCAGTTTCATTGAGGCCAGCTATCATCACAGCCTGCGGGACTCAATGTCATACTGTCTGGAAATATCCCCAACCTGACCAAAATGCCCCACTCACACTAGTCCCACCTGCCTGAGTGTGGTGCAGATACTTTGAAATTCATCCTATTCATGTATCGTCTTAACATTTCTCAAATGTTGCAATAGCCCCTCTCTCAACCACCTCTTCAGCTTGTTCCATACACCCAACACTATCTGTTTGTAAAAAATGTACCCACTCCTCCGGGTCCTATTACATCTCTCTCCCACCTCCCACCTACCCCCCACCCCTCAACTGAAACCTATGTCCTCTGGTTCTCAATTTCCCCTACTCTGGGCTTAAAAACAGTGCTTTCACCCAATCTACTTCTCTCATAGAACATTGCAGCACAATATATAGGCCCTTCAGCCCTTGATGTGGTGCTGACCTATATATTTCTACCAAAAAAATACTAAACCCTTTCCTACCTTGTAACCCTCTTTTTCTTTCATCCATGTGCCTGAGTCTCTTAAATGCCCCTAATGTTTCAGCCTCCATCACCACCCCTGGAAAGTCATTCCAGGCCCCCACAACTCTCTGTGGAAAAAAAACACCTCTGGTGTTTCCTCTAAACTTTCCTCCCTTCACTTTGTACAGATGTCCTCTAGTGTTTTCTACTCCTCCCCTGGGAAAAAGGCAAAGGCTGTCCAGAATCTTGTAGACATTTCTGCTTCTTCACTCCAAAGAGAAAAGTCTGAGCTCTGCTCACCTTGCTTCATAAGACTTGTTTTCCAATCCAAGCAATATCCTGGTAAATCTCTGCACCCTCTTCATGGCTTCCACATCCATCCTTCAATGAGGTGACCAGAACCGAACACAATTCTGTGTGGTCTCCACAGAGGTTTTTAGAGTTGCAACATGACCTCAATCCCCTGTCTAATGAAGCCCAGAATCCCATAGGCCTTCTTAACTATCCTATCAACCTGCACTGTAACCTTGAGAGATGTATGGATTTGGACCCCAAGGTCCCTCTGCTCCTCCACACTGTTAAGTATTCAATCATTAACCTTGTACTCTGCCTTCTGATGTGAACTTCCAAACTGCATCCCCTCACACTTATCTGGATTGAACTCCATCTGTCACTTTTCCATCCAACTCTACCCTATGAAAACCTTCACCACCGTCAACAACTCCTCCAACCTTCATATCATCCGTAAACTTCTGACCCACCCTTCCATTTTTTAATCTCGGTCATTTATAAATTCAACAAGTAGTGGTCCCAGAACAGATCTCTGTGGAACTCCACTGGTCATGACACTCTCCAGGCAGAATACTTGCCTTCCACCACTACTACTCTGCTTTCTACAGGCAGGCCAGTTTTTAATCCACACAGCCAAGGTTCCATGGATCCCATGCATCATGACTTTTTGAACAAGTCTCTCATGGGAGACCTTATCAAATGCCTTAGTAAAATCCATATACAGGTACACCACATCTACCTCCCAACCTTCATCAATTTGTTACCTCAAAAAACTCAATTAGGCTCATGAGGAACAACCTTCCCCTCACAAAGCCATGCTGACTATCTTTGAGAAGACCGTACTTCTCCATATGCTCATAAATCCTGTCCTTAAGAATCCTCACCAATAGTTTGCACACCACTGACACAAGATTCACTGGTCTATAATTCCCAGGAATCTCCCTATTACCTGTTTTAAACAATGTTGAATTCTTCAGCTTTAGATCACTCACTCTTTCTTTGTGGTTGTACAGAACTAGCTGTAATTGCTTGCCGTGCTATTCTGGTATAGTTGTGTCCTATGTATCCATGTTGAACCCCACTAGCCAATAAGAGAGGGCGCTTGGGTCAAGTTGCTGCAGTACCAGTTGCCCACCACCAGATGCTCACTAGAAGCCAGATTGCAATCGGAGCTCCCTCTAATGGCAGTTGAAGGACATGCCAACCTCTTGACACTACCCTTCCAAAACCTCTGCAGAATCCTCAATCAATAGAACTCTCATTTTGGGTTCCTGTTCTTCCCCCTCCCTCAATTTCAAGCTGCAATTTTCAATTGCTTAGGTATGTCTCTTACCCAATATGTATCATGTTGGGATTCTGAGTTGTCCAACTTTCTTCCCCCAGTAATGAAGTTCTTGCCTCTAAAAAAAATGAAACTGTGACAACCAGGAAATCTGCAACCTATTCTAGCAATCAGAAACCTCTGTGCTTCTCAAATTCTAGTCTCCAGCACTAAATTTGTGGCCCTAACTACCCCACCCTTCTATATTTCCGAGAATTGCTCCCGAACATTCTCCCCATCACCCTCTCTCCTCCTTCATGAATCTCCTTAAACGTAATCCCTTGGCCAAGCTTATAGACAACATGCTCTAATATTTCCTTCTGTGGCCTGATGTCAGACTGGGTTCAGTAATGCTGTTTCACTCTATGAAAGGTGATTAGAAATGAAAGATTGTTATTGAAGACAGATTATAGCTGTGAAATAACAACCTCCTGCTAATCCAACGTAGTTTCTTTCCATGTATCAATGAACCCCCAAAGTTCCTCAACATGGTTATCCAACTGCACGAAAACCAACAAGGTCGGGTCAGATACAGCAATGAGCTCTCTGAACCCTTCTCCATTAACAATGGCGTGAAGCAAGGCTGCGTTCTCGCACCAACCCTCTTTTTAATCTTCTTCAGCATGATGCTGAAACAAGCCATGAAAGACCTCAACAATGAAGACGCTATTTACATCCGGTACCGCACGGATGGCAGTCTCTTCAATCTGAGGCACCTGCAAGCTCACACCAAGACACAAGAGCAACTTGTCCGTGAACTACTCTTTGCAGACGATGCCGCTTTAGTTGCCCATTCAGAGCCAGCTCTTCAGCGCTTGACACATCCTGTTTTGCGGAAACTGCCAAAATGTTTGGCCTGGAAGTCAGCCTGAAGAAAACGGAGGTCCTCCATCAGCCAGCTCCCCACCATGACTACCAGCCCCCCCACATCTCCATCGGGCACACAAAACTCAAAACGGTCAACCAGTTTACCTATCTCGTCTGCACCATTTCATCGGATGCAAGGATCGAAAACGAGATAGACAACAGACTTGCCACGGCAAATAGCGCCTTTGGAAGACTACACAAAAGAGTCTGGAAAAACAACCAACTGAAAAACCTCACAAAGATTAGCGTATACAGAGCCGTTGTCATACCCACACTCCTGTTCAGCTCCGAATCATGGGTCCTCTACTGGCATCACCTACGGCTCCTAGAACGATTCCACCAGCGTTGTCTCCGCTCCATCCTCAACATTCATTGGAGCGACTTCATCTCCAACATCGAAGTACTCGAGATGGCAGAGGCCGACAGCATCGAATCCACACTGCTGAAGATCCAACTGCGCTGGGTAGGTCACGTCTCCAGAATGGAGGACCATCGCCTTCCCAAGATCGTGTTATATGGCAAGCTCTCCACTGGCCACCATGACAGAGGTGCACCAAAGAAGAGGTACAAGGACTGCCTAAAGAAATCTCTTGGTGCCTGCCACATGGACCACCGCCAGCGGGCTGATATCGCCTCAAACCGTGCATCTTGGCGCCTCACAGTTCGGCGGGCAGCAACCTCCTTTGAAGAAGACCACAGAGCCCACCTCACTGACAAAAGACAAAGGAGGAAAAACCCAACACCCAACCCCAACCCACCAATTTTCCCTTGCAACCGCTGCAACCGTGTCTGCTTGTCCCGCATCGGACTTGTCAGCCACAAACGAGCCTGCAGCTGACGTGGACATTACCCCTCCATAAATCTTCGTCCGTGAAGCCAAGCCAAAGAAGAAAGATCACTTCTCAGAACATTCACTTTGATGCCCTATTATGGCATCATTTCATTTGATATATCATTTAATTCAAGGTAGTTCAGCAAATGATTGAACTTTAGAGGAATCAAATTATAATCAACTGAACAACTTTTTCAGCATTTTTCAATTTCAGAAATACTTTACAATGTAGAAATGCAGCAACAAATTTACATGCACGTGAATGGGTGTGACGAGATAGAATGTTGTGGTGATGTTCATGAAGGGATAATATTGAGCAGGACCAGAGGTTGTGGTAAACCCAACATTTACTTCCCATCCCTTGAGAAGATGTCTTCTTAAAATGCAGCACTCCTTGAGGTGAAAGTATTCAATGCTGTGGGCCAGGTCTTTCCAGGAGCAGGTGCATGCTTGCACCAATACTTACAGGAAGCATGTGGTGGGGTAAAAAGTTAGGGCATGTGAGGGGCTTTGAAAGTAGCTCTGGTGGAAGGTCACCACCCCAATCAATGGAAAAGACACAGGATGTTTATTCAAATTTGGTTGGAATTTTAGGTCCTTGAATCAGATTGTGCCACTGCTCACACCTCGTTATTAGTCTGATATGCACTTTTTTGTACCAATAAACATGTTCACCCTGACTCTGCAACCAACTTCATATATTCATGAGACCACCAAACAGGATTGCAGCTGATGGCTGACATTGTTTAGCAATAGAAGTATCAGTATTCTACACACTCTCTCCAGCCACTGCCAAGGGTGATCTCTCTCCTCAGCGTGTTCTCTCTCTAGCTGTTCATTCTCTCTCTCTTTCACACACACCTCTCTTGCTCTCTTTCATTCCTTACCTTTGCTCTCCCACATTTTCTTTCTCTCTTTGTTCACACAGTTTTTTTCTTACTCTCCTCGATCCACAGATGACGAACATTAAGCAGTGTGTCTGTGTCTTGGTGGTTAACCTCAACCATCCCCCAAAGATAAATTCTCCAGGTCTCTGCACTGTGGGAAAACCATTCCATGCAACAGCTTCTCCAAGCATCAAGGAATGTATTCTGACAAAATATTTGACACCTCCCCCCACCCCAGGGAAGAAATATGTTTAGACAAATATTTACTTCTCCTAAGATGACTCAACATTGTCTTCTGTGTCTGTGTACAGCGGCATCTCCGGAATGGGCCAGATATCTGAACAGCAAAGACAGTTCCTGTACCAGCAACCACAGCAGCAGCAGCTACAACAGCTGTTGACCTCTCAGCAGTTGACTCCGGTAAGGCCTGCTGCATTCCTCCATCAAGGTAGAGGGGCCATGATTTTGAATCCCATAGGGGAGAGGCCACAGGATACCTGACTGTTGGAGGGTGTCACCATCAAAGTTGTGGTTTCAGGATGGGGAATTGAAAGGTGGTGGGACCTTACTTCAGAATTGAACCATTCAGGGTGATTGGAAGGTGAACAGAGATGTTAGGTGTTTAACTTGGTAAAGCAGCCCAAGAGACTGTAGTAAAATGGACTCTGAATAGAGGACAGAGATATCAGGTCAAAGTTGTCACAGTCAGTGTAGTGGTTAGTACAATTCTATTACAGGCGCTAGCAACCCAGGATAGAATCTGGCACTGTCTACAAGAAGTTTCTATGTTCTCCCTGTGTCTGTGTGGACTTATCCCATGGCACTCTGGTTTACGTAGCAGTTAGTAATCTGATCCTGCACTGTTTGTAAGGAGTTGGTACATTCTCTCTGTGTCTACATGGGTTTTCCCCGAGGTCTCCAGTTTCCTCCCACCATCCGAAATGTACCAGGGGTGTAGGTTGATTGGGTGTAAATTGTGCGGCACAGATTTGTGGGCTGAAGTGACCTGTTACCGTGCTGTATGTCTGAAAAACAATTCCTCCCCATTCCAAAGATGCATGGGATTGGTTGGTTAATGGGTCACATGGGTGTGATTGGGTGGCATGGGCTTCTGGGCCGGAAGAGCCTGTTACTGTACTGAATTTTAAGTTTTAAAAATTAATCGCTGTTAAACAACTTGGTAGAGGTGGGTTTCAGGAAGTGTTCCCAAAGGACTAAAAAGGAAAAGTTATAACACAGAATTTCACAACTGATCACAGGTAGAAAGCAGGAAGGGGAGGGAAGTGTAGAATTACAGCTTTAGGAGCCCTGATCTTGGAACCTACTTGTGCAGTTTGCGAATTCTCCACTTAATCACATAGATGTTGCAGTTACTCCTCACAACCTGACATTGCACTAGTTAATCAGGTCCTGTGTATTAAATGTGACGTCGTTGAATGGTGAAGAGAAACAAGAGGTCATTGATGGGCTTGTTCAGGAGAATGTGTTGCAAGGTTGCGGGGAAGTGAGGCGAGGGGGAAATAGGGCTAATGGGAGGACTCTGCTGGGTCCTGACTTTGACCTGCCTCCTGTGCCAGTATGTACACAGTGGAAGCACAGGAGATTGGGGAAGATTCAGGCCTTAATTATGACACAACGCATAAATGTGCTGGAGAAACTCAGTAGGTCATGCATAGGAAGTAAATGTTTTCCAACATTTTGAGCTTGGGCCATTCATCAAGGTATGATTATGAGCTGTTTAAATTGGAGCTGATAGTGTCGGTGGGGAGCGATGTGGAAATGTGGGTATTTAGGATTGGATCTAGGTAGGTGTGTTTGGATGAGGTGGGATTCATGGAGTGGGTGTCCAACATGGACAATAATAGCAGCAGGTGGACTACAGTAGGGGGCTGAAAGAACACTGACGATTGAGCTAATGCAACTTAGATCTTTGTGCTTTAGTCAATTTGTGGCATTTATCTTGTGTCACCTGTACTCTGGGCCAGGACCAGCAAGCATTGGTTTATCAGATGATGCAACACCAACAACACAGACAGCGGGAACTCCAGCGGCTGCAGATGTCTGGAGCGTCACAACTCCCCGTCAGCAACATGGCTCAAGGAACACCATCCCTGCCTGTCCACCCAGACCCAAACTCTTTTATTTCTATTCACACCGACAACAGTGCGCAGAAAGCTCAGGTAGGCTTTGAACTTTCATTCCTATCTTGCAATCAATAATATGAACATAATAGCCCATGGTCAGTTATGGGACATGACTTATCTTTTACCTCATCACTGCTTGCCTGCACTGACCCATTTCCCAAGATTTATTTTGTATCCATAAAATCTCTACGTGAATTTATTCAGCCATAGAGGTTCGTCACCTTCCGTAGGTGATTCTCACCTCTGACCTGCACATCTGCCCCCTTATTTTGAGATTGTGATCCCCCCCCCATGTTAGAGGAAGCTCTCTCCATTGATCTTGGCAAGTCCTGTCAGAATTTTACATTTTCCAATGTTCTTCTAAACTTTATAGAATATAGGTCCAATCTGGCAATCTCTCCACACAGGACTGTTTCCCAATCCCAAGAATCACCCTCCATCCCTTTCTGAGATAGTCTAGACCTGTATGTGATATTCCATGCTCAATCTCAATGGTCAGCTTTATAATTGGAGCAAGGCGTCTTTATGCTTGACCTCAAATCCTTAGTTAAATTTTGTCCACAAAATGCATGCCTGTTTCTCACCCTTTTACAATGTATTGTACCAAGCACAGGATCAAAATGAATCTCCCAGATACCTAATAATAATTTTCTTTTGCTACCCTTTATGCAAGAGGCTGAACGATAAGGTCAACCAGGAAAAGAGCTGACCATATCATGGCTGCTCCTCCAGCTGAATGACTTTCGGTCGTGCTGTTTACTTCTGAAGTCAGAGGTCACGGGTCAAGAGTTGGACAGCCTGGGATATCTGCTGCCTAAGCAACGAACCTAAGCACCGGGGAGGCACAAGAAAACAAGCTGGAAACCAAGTTGCACAAGGGAACTCATTGCATCCTCTCAGGAAGCGCAAGCAATGCTTTTTATTTGAGAGGGGATTGACTTGCATAATGAAGCCTTAGGCTTCCTCGATCAAGGGTGAGAGGCAACCTTTGCACAGGAACAAGTCATCGGAATTATGACTGCAGAACTCAGTTCTGGTACTGTGAAACTGAAGAATCTGGATCATTGCTGCTGTACAGAAAATCAGATAGGAAAGACTTCTAAGACACCATCTCTGTGTCTGAACATATGGTTTGCAATCTAAGTGACTATCCCCATGTGGTCCTTTGTGAAAAATATTGTCATTTATCTGTGTGCGCATGTGTATATGCGCGTATGTCATTGTGTCTTTCTCATAGGCAATTGTCAGAAGAGTAAATTAATGGGGAAGAATTCCTTGTGCTGAACAGTTGATGTGGTGATGAATGCACTTTGAACTTTGGTTCCATTGGAACCAAAGTGTGGAAGTGCGAGCACCACTGTATCACTCATTTAGCCAGCCACTCTGAATTGCCAGTCCATATCTTAAAAGAACAAAGGTATGAGCTACTGCATGGGGTTGCTAGTAGGACACAGCCAAAATTTTCTGGATCAAAAATCCCTCCACTCCAGTTAAGACAAACCATACAAAAGGATCTTGAGTTAGGAATACCGGGGTGTCTCATCTGGAATAATACCAAGCAAAATCTCTGTATGCATAGGAGAGGAGATTTTTTTTTTTTTTTGTAAATGCTTATAATCACTCTGGATTATGTGGGCCAGGACTATGTGCATATACCAATCCCAAATTAGGCTGCTGGTATTGGCCTGCCACAGTCTACATTCTGAAGGTGGTCCAGAAGTTGCTGGGACGTAGCAGGTCCCAGGTTTAGACTTAGTGATGCTCCATTCATTTGGCAGCAATTTTAACCAGGCAGTGGTTTATTTATCCCTTCTCTCTAATATGGGATTGTAAGAAATGAAGTTAACAAAAATGGTGTGCATCCCTCCCCTCCACAGACTGAAAGCCCTTGAAATCAAACCTGGAAATGCTTTGCAACTGTGAAAGAGAGTGGAAGTTATAGAGAGTAACGTGAACCTCTCACATACTAACTAAGCTCCAGTGGCAGCTTGCAGGTCCAGATCAACTAAGCATGTCCTGAGCTCTGGCTCAGATAAAGGAACATAGACCACATCTTGGTGACTATCTCCACTGGCTGAGTTACACATTGCAACTCCCTCCATGAATTGGTATTTGTCTGTTTGAGCCTTGCCTCCCTTTCCCTGACTGACACTGCATCCTCACCTTCCCTTACCCTACCTTCCTTATCACCAACTAAAGTCTCAGTTTTGTTATATTCAATAAAATACGTAAGTCTGCGGACACCGTGGTTGAAGTAAAAACACAATGCTGGAAAGCCCCAAACATTGGTTATGTTTGCTATATAAAGTACACTGTTTGACCTGGTGAGTTTCTCCAGCATTGTGTTTTTACTTTGTTACATCTATTGCTCCTGTTCAGGGAATTGTTCTATGACCTGTTTAATTTACTTGGAGATTTCCCCACACAAGAATTCATGCCATTTTCAAAAGATTTGAGAAAATCTGTGTAGTAATAGGTTGCCACTTGTTTGAGGTGCTGGGGACTATCCCTAAGCTTTGGGCTAGTAGATAAAAATCAGGGAGAAGATGGCTTGAGCTCCTTCTGGTACCTGAAGTATGGAGAACACCTCACTTCCCTGGCTTGCAGGGAGAGTGGGTATTCCTGGCACCCTCCCAAAGACAGGAGTCTGGAAAACCATGGAGTCCAGAGTGTGGGAATAGCCAAGATGCTTGGAGACTGGCGCCTTTGCAGTTGCAGAGGAGTTGGAAGCATTCCCAGGATGAGGAGAATGGCAACTCCAGGGAATGTTGGTGAAGTTCTCGGACAATTGGCCAAGTTGAACCCTCACCTGATGAGTTCATCTCATGAGTTCCACTGGGCCAGCGGTGTTCACACACATCTGGTAAGGAAATGTTAGGACAATGCAGAATGTGGCACCAAACCAACTGCCCTGTGTCTATTGCCACCTCTACCATACACCTTTGAACCCGGCCTGGGCTGAGGGAAAAACCCTGCAGCAATGGAACTCTCCCTGAGATTCATCTGGCAGATTCCGGCCAATTGGATTTGGGACAGGGAGAGCCACAGCTGGTTTGATGGTTTATTTCCTGTCTTACAAAAAAGAAATCTTGCACTTTATATGGAAAGGTGAATGCTATGCATCCATGAATTGGAATCATTTCCTGGGTTTGTGTGTGTGTATGAGTGTGTTTTTGTAGGGACGGTTTGGGGTGGAAGGACACCGAATATGTACACCACTTTGGCTCCCTTGCTCTCCCAGGTCAGGTTCAGGGACAGATCCTAAAAGGATAAACCAGTTTTATTTTTCTCGTGTTACTTTTTGAATCAAGAACTGTTGTAATACTCTTGGGCAGGGCTCCTCTCTTCTGATCACACTGCACTTTAATCTTTGAATGGCACAGCCCTGAACGTTCCTTCTCACTTCTTTCATCCGTGTACAAGGAGCCTTAAGGATGTCAAGAGCTGTTGAACATGGGAACTGGCATTTGGCAGATGGGGCCCCACAAGCTAGAAGAAGGAGCAACTCTTCCCCCATTTTTGGACCAAGTCTGACTTCTTAGGGTGAGATGGGGTTGCTGCCCACTGAATGGACTAGAACATTCTCCGCTGCAGACTGACCAAAGGCATCCTTATATGGGTGGCGTTGCGAATTACTTAGCGGGTGTTGCCAACCCATCAGCATCGAATTGGAGTTTCCAGAATGAAGTCTTAATCTCCAGGACACGGTTTGCATATTTTAACATATGCTTCACTCATGACAAAAGATGTTGCAGGGTGGGGGGGGGGGAGGTGTTGACTGACACTCCAACCATCCAAGATCCGAAAGACGGATGCTGTCAACACGTCAGGTCAGAGACGCCAGGAGTGGGTGGGCTGAGATCGGAAAGGAGTAAAGGGGAGGACTACTGACTTTGGAGGCTTGGTGTCCTTTCTGATCTCCCCAACGTACCCCGAGATGGGGTTCCCATTGAAGCGGCGACGCGTGCTGTCTCTCTGAACATGTTGGCAGTTCCCTCTGAGAGCTCCAGAAACATACCTTTCTGTAAACGACTCAAAGGATTTGAGTTTGGACTTAATCTGAACCCAGATTTTAATGTCAATTTCCGTAATTAGTAACTCTGCCTCCTTAAGCATGGTGAGTCGGATTTAATGTCCCTTTTATGTGAAGTAAATGTAATGCTTCTACTCTCTCTGGTTGTTTATCGAGAGAAACGTGGCAATGAATGCGTGGTGTTCATCGCCGGCTTCTTCCAATCCGATCATTAAGGTAAATAGGAATGTGGACTTGGAGCAAGAGTTACCAAACCTTAAGAGATGGCCTGTAACCAGCAAGAAATCACGGGTTAATCCCAGAGAAAAGTCTGAGGGACGTTTTGTTCACTGTATTAGATAGAATAGGAGAGGAAGATCAGGAGTCCAGCGACTGCCTATTTCCCCTGTTGGTCAGGGGGGGCATTTTGGTGGGGGTAATGACATTTCCAGCAACGTGCAGTTGTTGGCAAGTTGACGAAAAAGGCGCAAAGTACACGCCTCGGCTGCTGAATTGGTTGGGCATTTCCACGTCACAGAGTCCTCGTGTGACCCGAGACTTGAAGTATGCTTTCTGATTGTAATTCCCCACAGTTATCCACAGCAATAATGGGCTAGGCTGATGGTGAGCTTGGCTCACGTTTTGTTCCCCATCGACATTTTGTGTTGCTGTGCACCTTTTTAAACGTGAGAGCAGTGGGCGTCTTGTGATTGGCCATCGTGTGCCGCACGCTCGTAGATTTATCCGAACTGGTGTTTCACTGTCGCTGCAGACATGGGTGGAGTGCGTTACGGGGCTGCAGTGAATAATCGCAGAACACATCAGGTTTGTGGGGGGGGGGGGCGGGGGGGGGAACATATCCTTGTTAGAACGCAGTATGCTTTTAAAATGTATCATGCTTTTTTTAAAAAAAATCTGTTGCATTCAACATGCTAATCTTGTGCAGAGGTTTACCCCAGGATCGGACACCCACTGAGACACTGTACCATCCCGGACGTGTGCTGATCCGGTCGTCGGGGTCACTTGGCAGTGTCTCCGTTGAATGTAGGAGGTGTGGAAGTGTTCCTGGTGTAGGGCCGTCATAGCCATCGATGAGAGGACGGGAATGGTCCTCCCACAGTGGAATTATTAGGCCACATGACTTGGGTCCACATAGAGACTGGAACACAGCGACACCACGGAGCAGAGAATACAGGTGAATCCTTTCACTGGTGCTTTTTAAAGAGTGGTCCGTAGTTCGGAGTCTGGGTGTGGATTGTACAGGGGATCCTTCTGACTTGTAAATAAACTCATTTCAAATATTATTTGTCAAAAGCATAAAAATCTAAATATGCTCATTTGTAATATTTCTATGGAAGACGTTTTGCTTAGAGATTTATCTGTGTGGATTTATTTATTGTTTTTTTTCCTTAATAACTTTGGAATTATACACAGAACTGTTTAGAGATTCCAGGTGGCCACGTGGTCTCACAGCAACGCGTGAACTGAGAAATGTAAGAGAGATATTTTGCTATGAAGGATTACATTTTATTAAAAAAAAGATTGTTCAAAAGAAGAAAATAATTTATCCTGTTTATTTGCAAATGTGTTGTGTCCCTTTACTTTGGGTATGTGGGAGGGATGGCACTCCTGTCCTCAAACCATGAGAGGGTCCTGCACGGTCTGAGATTCTGGCGAGACATTAAACCATCTGCTGGCACATATAAACCATCCCTCAGCGCTAATAAAGACTGGGTGTGCTTTCCCAGTGACCAGGCCATAATTTGTTTCTCACCCGATGATGTCTGTTGGCGAGGGGGAAGATATTGGAAAGGCCCAGCAGGCGGGAAGAGAAACACAATCAATGTTTTAAGTCACGAACCCTTCCTCAGGACTGAGAAGAGGAATTGAAATCAGATTGGAGCAAATTATCTTCCTTACACGCAACCGCACACAATAGTCCCGTTCGGCGTTACATTCCCAAATTCAGGTTTACTGATTTCAGAAGGCATAGATGAGATACACCAGGTACATTTTCTCCACAGTGTTTGAAATAAGCTTCTGACCTGGCACTTTCACACCTAAACTACTGCAATTCAAGAAGACAGCTGGCCACCACTTTTCACAAGGGCAACCAGGGATGACCAAAATAGTCATTATGTCCATGGTTTATTTGGTACTACCTTTTGCCTCTGATTGGATCAATTAAACCAACGGATAGTATTCAATGGCAGGAGCTGTAAGTCCCAATGGAATAAATCGTTACTATCTTCAACAATGAGATGTTGGGAAAAAGGCTCCAGCTCAATTTACCCATGCTGACAAAGTCCCATGTGTCTCTATTGTCACATAACAGGGCCTCTGAGAGGAATTTTATCAGTGGGTACAGTTTCTTTCGGGGGGCCCTTCTTTCGGGGCCCCTTGCCTTCTCCATTAGTCATCCTGTTTTTATACATTATGGTTTAATGCCTGTAAGGCCAAAAAGGGTATGGAAGATGAGAGAGGGAATAGAATGGAGCACTCTGTTGATTTTCGGCATTTGAGACCTATACTCCCTCCGGGATAAATATAAAGGATCAGAGAGAAGAAAGCATATTCATTTTGAACATCTTTGTTTATGCTCCAATACAGAGGAGAAAGAATTCACATTAAAACATCTTTTTATATTGCAATGCAGATCAGATCATCAGAAAACAATGATTAAGTAAAAACAAAAAGGGTAGAAAGGCTCAGTGTTTACTTTGTTTAAAAAAGAGCTTTCCTGCCTTTTTTTTGTGAACAATTTTGAATCACGGCATGAAAATTAATTGTTAAGGCAATGTCTGATTCAGTACTTAGCCTGGTCAAATCCACAAGATGTTCCTGAGACATTGTAGACCTTAAATAATTCTTAATCGGCTTGAGTTTGCTAAATGGCCTCTCTGCAGAACCTGCTGTTGCTACAATGGTTAATAGTATTTCTTAAGCTCACACAAACATTTGGAAACAGTTCACCAAGTCTGTGAAAAAACACACGAATGCTGGAGAAACTCAGCAGGTTCAAGCCCGAAACGTTGGTTCTGTATCTTCACCTTTGCCACAGAAAGGCACTGCTTGACCTGCTGAGTTTCTCCAGCATTGGTGTGTTTTTTCACTTCACCACGGTGTCAACAGAATCCTGTGTTTTACCCCACCAAGTCTGTACTCTCTTAGTAAGTTCAACAGATCTAATGGCTTGAACAAAATTTGCTTTGTGTACTGAGGGTAAATGTTACATTTCTTTTCAAAATCATCATCGTTAAGGTCAGCAGGATATTCCTCTGATAAAGATAAAGCTTTTCTCTTCACATCACTTTCCAATGTGGTGAGATATTTCCCCCAAGAAACAACTGCTTAACAGCATTGAAGCAGACCGTTAACCCTGCTATAACATTGTCCACCAAAACGTAAAACATATACTTTCTGAAGTAGTCTCTTCTGGCGTTTAATCTGTGTTGTTCATTTCCTCCAAGTTAGGAGGTGTCATCATGTGACTCCACTACAATTAAAGGGAGAGTTTTATTTCTATCTTTAGGTGTGATGCAACGAATTTGGCTTCATTCCACATGGATTTCCAGTTGTTTCAAAGTTTTGTCAGATCTGTGGGGAGGGTTTATGTTTGCTACTTCAACATCCAGTGTGGTATCTCTAGCTTGGATGACCTTGCTGCAAATATCTACGCCAGCTAATATTTTGAACCACACAAAGGCAAATGATGTCACATATAATAAAATTCCATGGACTTCATTTCTTATTCTGACCATCAAATTTAGTTCTGGGAGGCAATTTAATGCCAGGCAAGTGAGCTACAAAAGGCTTTATGCATTCAACATGATCTGGCCATCTTGTTACAGACACACCAAGCAGAGAACAACCAATATTGTTTTGTAGTAATTTCCACTGATTAGGACTGGAACTGAACAGGTGGTATACAGTTGGAATTGTTCCGTAAAAGGTTATTGCTTCAGGTTTGCCTTCAGCAGCAATATTTCCACATAAGTTGTGTCTGACAACCGTAAGGTGAAAAATTGCTGTTGAGCATTGTTCTTGTATTTTCACTCAGATGCTACTGTATTTTCCAGCCATATTTACTTTTGTAGGCTTCAGATCTACAATCACTGAGAGGAACAACATGTACTTTCAATGTATCAGTTATCAACTGAGCAATTTCTTCCCCTCTTGTTGCTACAATCTGTAAACAAGAATCTTTCTTGAATCTCAGACTGTTTTTTCAAAAAGTACATATCTCAAAAGAAATGTTGCTTGTTCAATATGAGAGGAAACTGGTGTGGAATCTAACTACTTTGCAGATTGCCTTTTAAGAAAAATGTGTTTCACAAGATTCGAGCATTCTGCAATAAATTCATTTTGTAAGTCAGGAGACAGATAACAAACTTGAAGCCACTCACCCCTTTTCCGTGACTCCTCGACACTTGGCACTTGTTCTTGAAGGATGGGGTCCTACCTGGTGAGCAGTTCAATGAGTCCTAAAAAGTTTCCATTGTTTGAATCACCAAATCAGTGGGATTAACCAGTAAATGCCAGACCATGTTCTCCAAAGAAGAGTACAACATCGATGATATGCTTCAAAAGATTGGACCATTTCACTGCTTCAGTTTTGATTGATGCTTCTAAGATGGTGTCAACTCCTGACCCAGACAGCAGGTGCATTTCTAGTTCTTGCCAACCTACGTAATAATCCCTCCCCACCCATCACCTTCCACTGTAATACCTGCACCCATACCTCCTCCCTCACCATGGTTTGGAGTCCCAAACAGACCTTTCAGTGAAGCAACACTTCACCTGTACCTCCAAATAACTCATTTACTGCATCCCATGCACCCTCTGTGGCCTTCTCTCCATCAGAGAGACTGGTCGCAGATTATGAGATCACTTCACCCAGCACCTCCTCTCCGTCCGCAACAAAAGCGACCTCCCCGTAGCCAACCATTTCAATTCTGAGTCACACTCTCAAGCTCACGTCTGTCCATAGCCTGTCACACTACCCCACCCTGACCACCTGCAGATTGGAGGAACACCTCATTTTTTGGTCTGGGCACCCTCCAACCCCAGGGCATGAACATTGAGTTCAATGCATTCCATGCTCTTTTTCCCGCCCTTCCCCCTTAACTAGTTATTCCAGTTCCAATTTCCTTTCTCTATCCACCTAGCCTAGACTTCCCCCACCCCCTCCCCTTCCCCGTTTTTGAACATCTCTCATGTTCCCCCACACCTTGATGAAGGGCTCAAGCCCAAAACGTTGGTGATGTATCTTCACCTTTGCTACATAAAAGCAGTGTTTGACCTGCAGAGTTTCTCCAGCATTTGAGGGTTTTTTTCTCACTTAACCACAGTGCTTTACCATAGGTAATGTTCTCTGCGACTATTGGCTTTTTCATGGTTTGGAATCCTGTAGGAAAGTTTCTGCCACTTCCCATTAGAATCCCAGCCATCAGCAGGTACCAGTGCAGACTTGGATACAGAAGTGGTAGTTTTGACCGTCTTGTGCCATAATAATCGACATAGAAAGCAATATAATGGTTGTTTCTGTTGACTCCAGTGAAGCCAAGACTCTTACATGTAGTTCGCCATTGATGCTTTGAAATTTCCGAGTGCTTTCTGGGAAAACATGATGGCGGATGTCTTTGGGATTGTTTTAGGAAGAGGGATGTTACTGTTTGTAACACAATTTTCTTTTTCTTTTTGAGATGGGAACTCAGTTGTCCAATGACAAGGCCTACATTACACGATTACAAACTCTGCCCTCATGCCAGTACTATGACCCAAAATCCCTCGGTTTCACACACTGGGCTACCCTCTCGGGCAAACAGTAGCCTACTTCTTTGGGTTAAATATTTACAAGGTCCATTTTTATATATTTTTTTCCATAAATATACAAAAGGTTTCCTTTATCAAGCTTTATAGATATAAATATATATAACTTTTTCTTACAAACAAAACACAACAACCCCTCCACCCCCTCACAGTATAGGGTTTACAATTGGATTAAGAAAATAATATCTTCCTTGGGGAGATCACTGATATTTTTATAATAATAGCACCTTTTTTCTTTTTATATTATAGTTGGGCCCCTGCATAATCCAAATAGGGTTTCCCTATTTTTATAAATACGTCATATTTGTTCTTTAAATTATATGTGATTTTTTTTTCTTCCATAGGTATACAACTGTTCATTTCTGTCTTCCATCATGCATCGAGGGGAATTGGATTCCCAAGTAATCACAATACATTTCTTAGCCACAGCTAAGGCTATTTTAACACATGATATTTGGAGTTTAGTTAGTTTGTTAATTATTTCAATAAAATTGCCCAATAGATAAAGCTCTGGGTCATCCACAAAGACCATCCTTGTTAGTATTTCAGTAATATCCTTCCAGAAAGGTCTCACCTTCACACATGACCATGTAGCATGTACAAATGTTCCTATTTCTATTCCACATCTAAAACACACCTCCAATATTTCTGATTTTGATTTATGTAATTTCTGTGTCTGCCTGTCCCGCATCGGACTTATCAGCCACAAACGAGCCTGCAGCTGACGTGGACTTTTTACCCCCTCCATAAATCTTCGTCCGCGAAGCCAAGCCAAAGAAAGAAGAAATCTAACTCCCATCTCTCTCTCTCTCAATCTCTCTAAACTTGGTTTTCCTCTTTCATTTTGGAGAGAAAAGTACATTTTAGATATAAATTTATGTGTGTTCCCAAGCCAAATCGTTCCATCTCACTAATTTCAGTTGGGGCCAAGTTTAGTCACCATCTTTCTCTTAAAAATAATCTCCACTGGAGAATGCAGAAGGATTTCCCATTAGCTACTCCATAAGAGATCCTCCCCTATAGCAATCATCAACATACCCTATTCCTTTGTCATAGTATGAATTCAATATTTTGTTACCCATATTCAGAGGCAGGAGCACATTTTTACATGATGGTGTCTTTAGTGATAAACCTGCTTCTTTTCCCCCAATTCATTCATTTATTTCTTGCCATATTCTAATCGTATGTATTAATATAGGGTTATCTGGTTTTTTTTTCTATTGACAACATTCCACTTATATAAAAAGTCCTTCATAGTCTCCTCTTTTATTGAATTTAGTCCCATTCAAATCCACAAAGGGGGACTGTTTTCTTTGAAGAAAGATGATAGAAATCTTGCTTGTACTATAGATAATACTTCTTAAAATCTGGGAGTCTACTTCCTCCCAATTTATAGCATGTTAACTTTTCCAGTTCAATTCTTGGTACTTTGTAATTTCATAGGAATTGTAATACAATTATGTAATGATTTAAAGAAATTTTTAGTTAGTATTATAGGCAATGATGGAAAGAGATACTGCAGTCTTGGAATTACCTTCATTTTTGATACAATTTACCTTTCCCATTCCATTTTTGTTAATTTTTTTCTATAAATATATATAAATTCTGTAAATTAAATAAATTATTATCTGCCATTTAATTCCATCTTTATTTCGTTTAATATACTACCTTTTTGGTATCTTTCATAATCAAAGTTTATGCATTATCTCACTTTTATCCATATTTATTTTATATCCTGATATTCTTCCATATTTTTATAATATTGTTTGTAATGTTATCAGTGATTCATCTGGGTCAGACATATAATAGCACATCATCAGAAAATAAACTGATTTTATGTTCTTTCTGTCCAACACTGAAGCCCTTAATATCCAGATCTCTTCTTATAATCTCCACCAGAGGTTCAATAGGTAGTATCAATAATGCTGGAGATAGTGGACACCTCTATCTTTTTTTTCTTTGGCTTGGCTTCGCGGACGAAGATTTATGGAGGGGGTAAAAAGTCCACGTCAGCTGCAGGCTCGTTTGTGGCTGACCAGTCCGATGCGGGACAGGCAGACACGATTGCAGCGGTTGCAAGGGAAAATTGGTTGGTTGGGGTTGGGTGTTGGGTTTTTCCTCCTTTGCCTTTTGTCAGTGAGGTGGGCTCTGCGGTCTTCTTCAAAGGAGGCTGCTGCCCGCCAAACTGTGAGGCGCCAAGATGCACGGTTTGAGGCGTTATCAGCCCACTGGCGGTGGTCAATGTGGCAGGCACCAAGAGATTTCTTTAGGCAGTCCTTGTACCTTTTCTTTGGTGCACCTCTGTCACGGTGGCCAGTGGAGAGCTCGCCATATAATACGATCTTGGGAAGGCGATGGTCCTCCATTCTGGAGACGTGACCCATCCAGCGCAGCTGGATCTTCAGCAGCGTGGACTCGATGCTGTCGACCTCTGCCATCTCGAGTACCTCGACGTTAGGGGTGTGAGCGCTCCAATGGATGTTGAGGATGGAGCGGAGACAACGCTGGTGGAAGCGTTCTAGGAGCCGTAGGTGGTGCCGGTAGAGGACCCATGATTCGGAGCCGAACAGGAGTGTGGGTATGACAACGGCTCTGTATACGCTTATCTTTGTGAGGTTTTTCAGTTGGTTGTTTTTCCAGACTCTTTTGTGTAGTCTTCCAAAGGCGCTATTTGCCTTGGCGAGTCTGTTGTCTATCTCATTGTCGATCCTTGCATCTGATGAAATGGTGCAGCCGAGATAGGTAAACTGGTTGACCGTTTTGAGTTTTGTGTGCCCGATGGAGATGTGGGGGGGCTGGTAGTCATGGTGGGGAGCTGGCTGATGGAGGACCTCAGTTTTCTTCAGGCTGACTTCCAGGCCAAACATTTTGGCAGTTTCCGCAAAGCAGGACGTCAAGCGCTGAAGAGCTGGCTCTGAATGGGCAACTAAAGCGGCATCATCTGCAAAGAGTAGTTCACGGACAAGTTTCTCTTGTGTCTTGGTGTGAGCTTGCAGGCGCCTCAGATTGAAGAGACTGCCATCCGTGCGGTACCGGATGTAAACAGCGTCTTCATTGTTGGGGTCTTTCATGGCTTGGTTCAGCATCATGCTGAAGAAGATTGAAAAGAGGGTTGGTGCGAGAACACAGCCTTGCTTCACGCCATTGTTAATGGAGAAGGGTTCAGAGAGCTCATTGCTGTATCTGACCCGACCTTGTTGGTTTTCGTGCAGTTGGATAATCATGTTGAGGAACTTTGGGGGACATCCGATGCGCTCTAGTATTTGCCAAAGCCCTTTCCTGCTCACGGTGTCGAAGGCTTTGGTGAGGTCAACAAAGGTGATGTAGAGTCCTTTGTTTTGTTCTCTACACTTTTCTTGGAGCTGTCTGAGGGCAAAGACCATGTCAGTGGTTCCTCTGTTAGCGCGAAAGCCGCACTGTGATTCTGGGAGAATATTCTCAGCGACACTAGGTATTATTCTATTTAGTAGAATCCTAGCGAAGATTTTGCCTGCAATGGAGAGCAACGTGATTCCCCTGTAGTTTGAGCTACCTTCCGACAGGCCTCTCGGACCGAATCATGTCCATGCGACTCCCACTTCAAAACAAGCGTCACATCACCCTCATCAGTGTCTATGCTCCAACCCTCCAGGCGGAACCAGCAGAAAAGAACAAGTTCTACACCGACCTGCGCAACCTCATCCAACGTACCCCTACAGCCGACAAGGTTGTCATCCTGGGCGACTTCAACGCTCATGTCGGCAAAGACTCAGAAACCTGGCCAGGAATCCTGGGCAAGCATGGCGTCGGCAAGTGCAACGACAATGGGCGCCTCCTGTTGGAGCTCTGCGCAGAACAGCGGCTTGTCATTACAAACACCCTTTTTCAGCAGAGGGACAGCCTTAAGACCACCTGGATGCATCCCCGATCCAAACACTGGCACCTCCTGGACTACATCCTGGTGCGAGAAAGTGACAAACAAGATGTGCTCCACACCAGGGTCATGCCTAGCGCGGAATGCCACACTGACCACCGGCTGGTTCGCTGCAAGCTCAACCTTCACTTCAAGCCAAAGCCCAGGAACAATAAAGCCCCCAGAAAGAGGTTCAATGTTGGAAAACTGCAGTCAGACGAAGCGAGAGGAAACTTCCAGGCAAACCTCAAAGCAAAGCTCGACGTTGCAACCCGCCTCACGGACCCGTGCCCTGAAACCCTCTGGGATCAGTTGAAGACTACCATACTGCAATCCACTGAAGAGGTACTGGGCTTCTCCTCCAGGAAAAACAAGGACTGGTTTGACGAAAACAGCCAGGAAATCCAGGAGCTGCTGGCAAAGAAGCGAGCTGCCCACCAGGCTCACCAGGTTCTTTGCATCTGCCAGGTCAGGGGTTGGGGGAGTCGGGCATCGCCAACCTCTGCTTGATGAGTTGCAGCCTCCAGGGAGCGGACCACCTCCATTGTCCTGGTAAATGAGGCGATGTTTTCCTCCAGCAGTTTCTGCCGGGCGCTCCTCAAGCACAGCCCTCACATGCAGGCGTCCCGGATCAATCGCTCCACTTTCCCTTCGGTCACCCCGGTCTCAGCCAGGCATGGGCAGGCTAGCTCACGCAGGGCCCCCAGATAGGCATCTGCCGTTTCACCTGGCTGCTGGACCCTGATGCCAGGTACTGGGCATAGACCACGTTTGTTGGGGGCTTGTACATGCTCTCCAGGATGGCCATCGCAGGTTCATAGTGCGTGCAGTCCTTGATGACTTGGAAAGCTCGTGGGCCCATCTTGGTGCGGAGCACCATGAGTCATTTCTGGTTGGTGTTGATCACCTCCGCCTATGTTAGGATGATCGCCTCAATTGCATGCCTCCAGAGCTCAAAGCTTGCCTGGGCATCCGGGTGTTGGGGGTCGATCTCCAGGCTCCTGATTGTCAGAAACTTCTCCATGGTCTCTCTTTAAAATTTTTACTGGAATAAATTGTGGTGCACTGAGGTAGCAGCAGGCAAGCACAAAACTCTTTAAAAGACTGTACAACAGGCTTTATTCCAGTAAAAGTCTGAACACCAGTTTATGCCTTGGTGGCTCTGGTTTATATTCAGGTCGGCTAATTGACAGCCGGCCAGGTGGAGTCAGCCCCCTTAGGTGGTCTTCCTGCAGGTACAGAGGTCGCCCCCTGCAGTAGGCTGGTGGTCATATCACCACAATTCCTCTATAAAGTTTCGCTCTGAGGTGCAGAAGGAGATATTAGGGTGGGTGATTAAAAACCTGATCAATAACGAGCTTTAAATTCAAGTTTATTATCATCTGATTGTAAGTATACAACCCCACAAAGCAGGGTCTCTCTCGACCACGTTGCACATACAAAATCATGCAATTCGTAGTACATAAAGATCACATGAATAATAAAAATAAATATTTGGGATGATTTACACAGTTAAGGATATAGTTTATCAGTCTCACAGCCTGTGGGAAGAAACTATTACCCAGGTTAGCCGTTCTGATTTTGATGCTTCTGTACCTTCTTTTTATGGTAGTGGGTGAAAGATACTGTGCACTTTGATGAAAAGGGTTTTCTCTAATTTATTGAGCCCTATTTAGATCGCACTCCTATTAAATGCTGTATATCGAAAGAGAGTCCCCAGTGATCCTCTGAGTTGTTTTAATGATCCACTGCATAGACTTCCAGTCTGATGCTTTGCAGCTACCATCCCACACAATGATGCAGCCAGACAGAACACTCTCACTTGTGCTCCCACAAAAGGTTGTCAAGATGGAGGCCGGTAACCTTGCCTTCCTCAATCTCCTTAGGAGGTGTATGAACTACTGCACCTTCCTGACTCACAACCGCACACTCAATGTCACTAAACCCAACTGATAACTTCAAGAAGGGAAAATCAGTGATCATTGGGGGATTAGAGATAGAGAAGGTGAGCAAATTTAAATTCTTAGGACTCACTACCTCAGAGGATCTTTCCTGGACCCAATGGTATTGTGAAGAAAGCACTTCAGCCCCTCCCTCCACTTCCTCAGGAGTTTGCAGAGGTTTGGTATGACATCGAAAACCCTGGCAAATTTCCACAGATGTGTGGTGGAAAGTGTGCTGACCGGCTGCATCATGGTCTGGTATGGGCACACCAATACTCATGAGTGTAAAGTCCTGCAAAAGGTAGTGAACACAGCCCAGGACATCACAGGCAAAACCCTCTCCACTACTGAGAACATCTACAGGGAACACTGCCTTCGGAGAGCAGCAGTGATTATCAAGGATCCACACCACCCAGCACACACCCTGTTCTCGCTGGTACCATCAGGAAAGAGGTGTAGGGGCCACAAGACTCAGGAACAGCTGCTACCCCTCCACCATCAGACTCAATGACAAACTCAATCAGGGACTCATTTAAGGACTCTTGTGCACTTTATTGATTTTTTTCTCTCTGTTTTGCACAGTCAGCTTGTTTAAATTTCTTTATTTGTTTACATGTGTACGTTGAGTACAGCTTTTTCCGTACTACCATTAAGTGATAATTCTGCCTCACCTGCAGGAAAAAAGAATCTCAGGGTTGTATGTGTTATCATGTCTGTTTTCTGCCAAGAAATCTGAACTTGGAACTCAAAGCATCAGCATTTCCTTCCACCCCACAGATGTTGATGGATCTGCTGAGTGCCTCTAGCAGTTTGTTCTTTTTGCTTCAGATCTCAGCATCTGTCATGTATGTACTCTGGCAATAAATCTGTGAGTCCAGGATAGATCGTCCCTTATATCCACGCCAAGGAACTTTGTGCTTGCCACTCTCTGCTGATGTGTAATGGAGAACAGGCAACCTTTGACCTCCTGTAGTCCACAATCATTTCCTTTATCTTGTCCACATTGAGACATTTGAATGTATTGTCAAATACATTGTACGATGTACACATGCCCTGAAACTCTTACTTGCTGGAGCTGAACAGATACTTAAAATAACTGCAATATATTAAATTGAAAATAAGTCATGTGTACAAAAAAAATGGTTAATTTGGCACAGGTCATATGGTGAAATGGCCAAACTCCATGGACAATTGCGAGCAGAGATGGGGTTTAGAGAGGCGCTTAAAGTCAAAGATGAAACTATTGAAATGCAGGTTTTCAAACACAGGTGTCTTCACAACCCAGGAAACACAGATGAACGTGCCTTGGGACGTTGAGAGCAGAGTTGAGCCAAAACAGAAAATGAAAGAGTTCCATTTGCCAGAGCACCTCTTTGGAAATGCAAATTATTATCTGATTATCGAGGGAGGGCGAGGTATTCCCGTTAAAACGTTGGGAGAAAGTTGGGGGAGGGGACGGGGGAAAGTTGGGGGGGGGGGACGGGGGAAAGTTGGGGGGGGGGACGGGGGAAAGTTGGGGGGGGGGAACGGGGGAAAGTTGGGGGGGGGACGGGGGAAAGTTGGGGGAGGGGACGGGGGAAAGTTGGGGGGGGGACGGGGGAAAGTTGGGGGGGGACGGGGGAAAGTTGGGGGGGACGGGGGAAAGTTGGGGGGGACGGGGGAAAGTTGGGGGGGGACGGGGAAAGTTGGGGGGGACGGGGGAAGTTGGGGGGGGACGGGGAAGTTGGGGGGGGACGGGGGAAGTTGGGGGGGACGGGGGAAAGTTGGGGGGGACGGGGGAAAGTTGGGGGGGGACGGGGGAAAGTTGGGGGGGGACGGGGGAAAGTTGGGGGGGACGGGGGAAAGTTGGGGGAGGGGACGGGGGAAAGTTGGGGGGGGACGGGGGAAAGTTGGGGGGGGGACGGGGGAAAGTTGGGGGGGGGACGGGGGAAAGTTGGGGGGGGGACGGGGGAAAGTTGGGGGGGACGGGGGAAAGTTGGGGGGGCGGGGAAAGTTGGGGGGGCGGGGAAAGTTGGGGGGCGGGGAAAGTTGGGGGGCGGGGAAAGTTGGGGGGCGGGGAAAGTTGGGGGACGGGGAAAGTTGGGGGGGCGGGGGACGGGGGAAAGTTGGGGGGCGGGGGAAAGTTGGGGGGACGGGGGAAAGTTGGGGGGCGGGGGAAAGTTGGGGGGACGGGGGAAAGTTGGGGGGCGGGGGAAAGTTGGGGGGACGGGGGACGGGAAAGTTGGGGGGACGGGGAAAGTTGGGGGGGACGGGGGAAAGTTGGGGGGGGACGGGGAAAGTTGGGGGGGGGACGGGGAAAGTTGGGGGGGGGGGAAGACAGGGGAAAGAGTTTCTTGACCAAATGTTGCAGGGCACAGTAGATAAGCCTGAGTAACGACAGTTGATAAGCGCCGTTCCGGAATCAAACTAATTCTATAAAACTTTTCAAACAAGCTGGACTTTGAATTGATGACCCGGGAACCAAAAGCGCGAAGCAATTTCTTCCGGCTCTGGCTTCCATTTGCAGCGCTCGCTCTGATCTGGGATCTCGCAAGGAGAAACGTGTGCGCTTCTGCCATGAGTGCTCCCCCGGCTCTGCGACTGGCGCTGCCCGCACTGCAGGCTCAGGTGAACGGCTGGGCGAGTCCTTGCAGCTACTCTGCTCTCGCGTCAATGGCTGGGGTCGTTTCTCGCTTTTCTTCTCTCTCTCCCTCTCCCTCCCTTTCAGGGGCGAAGGTAACTTCCAATTCCGTGCCTTCAAGGCAAAGGTGGGTGGACCTGCAAACTCCCCTGGGGTCGGTGTTCTCTGCTTTCTGCTTTCTTTGTTTTTAATTTTTTTTATTTTTCACACTATGAACCATATTAACCAAAATACACAAACATTTCCCTCTTGAATATACTCAGTGTCATTTTCTCCCCTTTATCCCCCCTCCCTTCCCTCCCTCCTTCCCACCCACTCAACGTTCAACATATACAATACAATAAACCCATTAAACAATGTCATCACACAATGAAAATAAACAAGAAATTTGTGTCATCTACTTTTACACACTGGGTCAGTTCATTTCGTCTTCTTCTCCTTCTGGCATTTTAGGGGGTGGAGGTCCGCGGTAGGCCCTCTCTGTTGTGTTCCATGTACGGTTCCCAAATTTGTTCAAATAATGTGACTTTATTTTTTTAATTATATGTTATTTTTTCCAATGGAATACATTTATTCATTTCTATGTACCATTGCTGTATTCTCAGGCTCTCTTCTGATTTCCAGGTTGACATAATACATTTTTTTGCTACAGCTAAGGCTATCATAAATCTTTTTTGTGCTCCATCCAAATTGAGGCCTAGTTCTTTACTTCTTATATTACTTAGAAGAAAGATCTCTGGATTTTTTGGTATGTTGCTTTTTGTGATTTTATTTAACACCTGATTTAGATCTTCCCAAAACTTTTCCACTTTCTCACGTGCCCAAATTGCATGTACTGCTGTTCCTGCTTCCTTCTTACAGCGAAAACATCTGTCTGATACTGTTGGGTCCCATTTATTTAACTTTTGGGGCGTGGTGTATAGCCTGTGTAACCAATTATATTGTATCATGCAAAACCCCGTGTTTATTGTATTTCTCATAGTTCTGGAGCATAGCTTTTCCCATGTTTCATTTTTTATCTTTATGTTTAGATCTTCTTCCCATTTTTGTTTGGGTTTACAGCTTATTTCCTCGTTCTCTTTCTCTTGCAGTTTGATGGACATGTTTGTTATAAATCTTTTAATTATCATTGTGTCTGTAATCACATATTCAAAATTGCTTCCTTCTAGTAACCTCAGCCTGCTTCCCAATTTGTCCTTCAAGTAAGTTTTCAGTTGGTGGTATGCAAACATTGTACGGTGGGTTATACCATATTTGTACTTCGTTTGTTCAAAAGATAATAATTTATTTCCCGTAAAACAATTTTCTATTCTTTTGATCCCTTTTCTCTCCCATTCTCTAAAGGAAAGGTTATCTATTGTGAAAGGGATTAGTTGATTTTGCGTCAATATACATTTGGAAGAAGATTCACGTAGAAAGGAAAAAAATAAATGACCAACTGCTTCCTGCATTCTTAACGCGCTGTTTCTTTCCGATTGCTCCTGGCAAACCGTCTAGTCTGAAAGTTCCATTTGCCAGTGAAAGGAGACGGCCTGGAGACGCTGGTTCGTGCCTTGAAGGGGCTCAAGCCCGAAACGTTGGTTATGTATCTTTGCTATCTGCTGAGGTCCTCCATCATTGTGTTTTTACTTCAGTCACGGTGTCTGCAGACTTTCGCGATTTACTCCTGCAGACGCTACGGTCTAAGTGCAACACCCAAATGTGCTGGAGAAACCCACTGGCAGCAAAGGGTGACCAATGTTTTGGCCCTGAGCTCTTCGTCAAGGTACATGCAAAGTGCAGGCAGGCAACTTTTCAGTGGGTTAAAACCAAGTGGATGAGTTTCATTGTAGCTCACAGAATCGGCTGAAGATTTAATTGCAGATCTCCCATTTATCATTTAATTGGAAACCTCAACGATGAAGCAGTCGAACCTACCTCCGTGAATATATTTAAAACAAGGTTGGATAGATTTTTACATAATAAGGGAATTGAAGGATATAGGGAAAAGGCAGGTAGGTGGAGATGAGCCTATCATCAGATCAGCCGTGATCATATTGACAGGCAGGGCAGTCTCAACCGGCCAGATGGTGTACTTCTGCTCCTGTTTCTTGTGTTCAATAGCACCCTTCCTGGATCAATACAGTGCCAGCATCATGGACCACTACCACGCCGATAACTTAACACCATTTCAGAAGTTCCCCCTGGAATTTCCAATATTTTTCAGCAGTTGGCATATCACATTAACAGTTATGTTTTATGTGGGGGGGAGATAGTCATTGGAATAAATGTTAATATACTGATTATACATGATAAGTTTGTGCTGTAGTGTGATAGAATCTCTAGAAGATGGTCAAAAACATTCAACTTAACAAATGTGGAAGAAAAGCTGGAATAAACACAGACAGAGAGATTAAAGGCCACAGACAAAATGGTACCAAAAGAAGTTAGCTTGTGGCCAGTGTATGGAGTCATGGAGCACAGAGACCATTGTCCCCATTTTGACTGGGCCAACTTTCTGTAAGTGCTCTGCATTTACTGCTCAAACTTGTTTTATGTTTTGGCCATAACCTTCCAGTTTTTCCTCAGTGAGTATTTATCCTGTTCTACCTCCCAATTGGTATTGAATCCTCTTCCAAGTCCCCTGCAGGCATCAGGTTCCAGATCTCAGTATCCTGTTATCTCAATCAGTTGTTCCTTCTCAAGCAAACAGATATTCCATGGAATATATTTTATTCAAAGGCCTCTCAACATTTTCCTCATTCCTTGGTGAAGGGCACAGGCCCAAAACATTGGTCATGTATCTTTACCAGTACCTGTGTTATGTAAAATACATTGTTTAACCTGCTGAGTTTCTCCAGCATTGTTTGTTTACTACAATCACTGTGTCTGCAGACTTTCCTGTTTCACTCTTTTTTCCACTTTATGTTAACAATGAACTATTATCACTTGACCAAATGATGTGAACAAGACTAAATTTTAGAAGAATGGTAAGTGGTCTTATTGAAACACGCAAGATGCAAAGCAGGCAATGACAAATTGGATGTTGAGATATTTTCTTCAGTGAGAAAGTTTCGAGAGGGGACAAGTTGAAGGTTAGCAAGTGGATATTTAGAGCGGAGGTGTGTCGGAATTTCTGCTCACCGAGAAGAAGGCTACTGAGGCTAGATCACAGGTGATGTTTCAGGAGGAGGTGGGTATGCTTTTTTTTGAAAGATCAGGGATTTGAAGGCAATGTGGAACCAGTACAGAGCAGGAGTTGAGGTGTCAGGCAGATCATCTGAGATCAAAACCATTAAGAAGGCCTGAGGTTGGCCAGGTCGCTGACTTCTACTGTTTTCTTGTTGTCCATCCACAATTAACTATGAGGAGACAGGATGACGATTGCCTTGAAGTGCTGCCATACAGTAAAAGCCCAAAAATCTGGATGCCAGAAATCCACATCAACTGAGAATCTGGACCTCAAAAAACCTTTGGCTTCTCTCTCGATAATCTGGAAAATACAAAAATCTGGACCGACCCAATCCTGGAGAAGTCTGGATTTTTACTGTTTATCTTCAGAAGGTGTTCCCAGAGCAGCAATGGGAAAACGGCATGAGAATTCAGATGCAATCAGGGCTGTAGCCAGGAGGGGGGAGAGAGAGAGAGAGAGAGAGAGAGAGAAAGAGGAGGGGGTAGCGACAGCTCCACCCACCTTTTCAGCCCAGCAGTGCCCCCGATCCCACGGCCCTCCTGCACCATGTATTTTTGAAATGTGCTGTCATACCACACCATCTGCCACAGATGCCGTGGTCTCACAGTTCAAAAACAGGCACCACTGATCTGCCCTGCCATCTCCTTGTGCGTGCTCCCTGCTGATTGGGCTATTAGCTGGCGAGGATCACATGCCGCACATGCGTGAATCACGTGAACATAAGGCAAGAATTTCTCCAGCGTTGTGTCTTTACTTCAATCCCGGTGTCTACGGACTTTCATGTTTTGCTGTTGGGTATTTCTCTCATTCCCTGGTTCTATTTTAGTGCTTTTTTATAAAGTTTCAAATTATTGTTGAACAAGAAAGTCTGCCGACGCTGTGATTGTTATTTAATGCACAAAATTGCGGGAGAAACTCAGCAGGTCCTGCACCATTCGTAGGAGTCAAAGATACGTAACGAATGTTTCAGGCCTGAACCCTTCATCGAGGTGTAAGCAAAAAGCAGGCAGATGTCTGAATAAAAAAGTAGGGGGGGGGGGGGGAAAGAAATGGAGGGGGGAGGGGGAGGAGTACAGGCCAACAGGCCTCCCATAAGTGGGAGGACAGGTGAAAAAAAACAGGTGTTGGGGGGAAGGGGATAGCTCACTGCATAATGAGGGAAGGGGGTGGGGAGGTGGAGGAGAAAAGGAGACAGAGGGATAAAGAAAGGGAGGGAGGGAGAGATCTGAACGGAAACCAGAGAAGTCGATTAATACCATTTATTGGAGAGTGCCCAGACAAAGGGCTGAGGCCCAGAATGTTGATGATGCACGATCAATTGCACAAAGACTGAAGTTGCTGGAACTGAAGCAAGAGGTAGACAGCATCCCTTGTGTTGCTCACTCACACTGACCCGGAGTCAAACTGGGAGAAGGGTTGTGGCATGACAGCCTTTATGGGGGAGAAAGGGAGGAGTCACAAGCTGGCCAGTGAGAGCAGGGTCAAACAGAAAAGGTCATGTCATTTACATATACACATAAGTACAATTGTGGTTTTACCACAGTTGGTTATATAATCGTTGCTTCCTATAAACGCTAAGTTTCTCCAGCACTTTTGTGAATTCAAATTATTGTTCGGGGCTTTAGAGCATAACCCCTGGTAACTCATTCCATGTTGAGTTGTAATTCCAACCTCTAAGGTACCGTTGACTAGAAAGTGAACCAGGATTCTGTCTGATAATGGCCCAACAAGCATACCTATACTGAATACATATGCCCACAATAACTTTCACACTAACCTTTGATATACAGCAGATCCTCAATGTTGTTGATATGTTCCTGGAAAATGCTACTTCAACTGAAAGGATGTTAAATGAATCCAATTTTATATCATGGAAAATAACACGGTATTTTACTTCTTTTCCTCATCAACTTTGCAATGAAATGACATTATTTAGTGACGTGTTCACGACAATAAACCTGTTTCTGATTCTGAGTGGTCTGCCTTCAGCCCCAGTCTTGCACTGGAGGCTTGTATTTAAAGTGAACTCCTGTTACAGCATTTGAAATGCAGACAAGATAATAAAAAGCAGACCATGTCTACTTGGCATGGAAAATATAAACATTGCTGTCTGAACCATTCCTTTCTTTTAGCTGGTGCTGATGTACAGAAATTGAGAAAGGGTTTTCAGATGTTAAGGTTGCATTGCAAGGGTCACAAAAGGCTTCGTTTCCATAATCTTCTCCTTACAGCTTAATATTCTTGAACTGGGAATTTATTTTTTTCATTAAACTCTCCCATTCCCTATTCCTGTCCCAGTAGATTTTGTTTTATAGGAACCAAACCTGATCATTTTCCCACTTCTTTTTGCCTCTGTGAAAGTGGGGTAGGTGATCAAAATTAAAACAAAAAGCCCTCCTTTGAAGGGAACTTCTTTTATCCATGGCACTGCAACGTGTATCAGTGGTTCTCAAGCATTTTCTTTCCACTCACATACCACTTTAAGTGGTATCCCTATGCCACCTTAAATTTAAATTTTAAATGTACACATACAGCATGATAACAGGCCATTTCGGCCCACGAGTTCGTGCTGCCCAATTTACACTGCTTTAAACTACACCCCCGGTACGTTTTGAACGGTGGGAGGAAAATGGAGTCCTCAGAGAAAACCCACACAGACACTGGGAGAAAGTACAGACTCCTTACAGACAGTATGGGATTCAAACCACAGTACAGTCTTGATTGCTGGCACTGTAAAACCGCTGCGCCAACCGTGCCGCCATCCTCTGCCAATAGGTGCTCTGTGGTTAGTAAGAAATAACTTAAAGTTGGATGTGAGTGGAAATAAAAAGGTTGAAAACCACTATTTTAATTATCCCTAATTGACTCGTTATGTGCACGGTTTCAGAACTCCAAAGGAAATGGGACAATGACAATTTTTCTCAAGCAAAATATTTCAGTAACAATTGGGTCCAGAGCACTGGTTCTCAGCCTGTTTTCCCACTCACATACCAAGCAATCCCTTACTAATCACAGAGCACGGTTGATATCGGGATTACTTAAGGTGGAATGTGAGTGGAAAGAAAAAGTTTGAAAACCACTGCTCTACACGATCATACATAGCCCCCACCCTGCCCATGCATTGTATGTCTGGGCTGCACAGGCTGTGTAGTGATGCATAGTTGCAGGGACAGACAGTGTGGGAGCAGAGCCTCTAACCAAGGTTTTGACTTGAGCTGGTCCCATTTTCCTGACTTTAGCCTCATTTATAATCCCATACTCTGACATCCTATGCTTTAGGTGCTCTTTTAGTTAGGGATTACTTAACATGGTATATGAATGGGGGTGGGGGTGGGGGGGGGGGGGAGGTTGAGAACCATTGTTCTAGTGGAAATATAATTTTTGGAATTGTGCCAACAGTTCTTTGTGGTGTTGGAGCAGCCCATGATTGGTGTAACAACGGGGGGGTTCAAGGGTCTGATAGCAGTTGAAATGAAACCGTTCTTGAACCTGGTCTTCAGGTTCAAGAGGACTAGGGTGATGGGATTTCTTTATGATTTTGGCTGCCTTCTTCAGGCAGCATCTCGCATACAGGTAGATGTTTTTGATGGATGGGAGGGGAGGGCAGAGCCCGTGATGTGGTTGGGCAAATACTGGATTTAAAGGTTAATCCTAACCATTGGTTTGTCACAAATTACTAACATAATTTTTCTGAAACAGTTAAGATCTATTCTGCTTTTAATTTAAACTGTATAGTAGGTTCACAGGAAAATCATTTGGGGAATATAGGAATGCTCTTACTTTAGGCATAGACTAAATGGGCTGAATAGTCTGAGCAATGTGAGAACAATATTTGTAAACCTTGTCTTGTGATGTGTTGAGTTACTAAGACTGCAGCGACATAGTCCACATTTTGAAGTACTGTGGATTACATCAATACAGTAGTTAATCCTTTTAGCCAGCCATGCATGTTCTGCACCAGTTTATCTTCATTTTGTACAACAAAGAGAATCTGAGCATCTTGAGGTCATAAAAGTAAATCTATATGTCAAACAAAAAAGACTGGGCTATCTTTTATAGTGGCAATCAGAACAGACCGTCCCGAGGAATCTCATAGTCCAAGACTGTTTTTACTGTGAAAGCAAGGAGAATGTGTCATTTCCTTTCAGATTAACAAGAGGTACAGAACTGCCTGTGGACATAATAGTTGATATTACCAGCGGTCTAAGATGTGCGTCTGGGACATTGCTGTTGGTTGGTTCCCAAAGAATTGACAATGAAGATTTGGCACAGGTTTAAAGAGAGTATTTGACCACTATTCAAAAAAAAACATGATGTCTCCCAACAGCCTGTGTAACCAATATCTCTACGTAACCAATTATATTGTATCATGCGAAACATCGTGTTTATTGTATTTCTCAGTTCCAGAGCATAGCTTTTCCCATGTTTCATTTTTTATGTTTAGATTTTGTTCCCACTTTTGTTTGGGTTTACAGCTTATTTCATCGTTCTCTTTCTCTTGGAGTTTGATGTACATGTTTGTTATAAATCTTTTAATTATCATTGTGTCTGTAATCACATATTCAAAGCTGCTTCCTTCTGGTAACCTCAGCCTCCTTCCCAATTTGTCCTTCAAGTAGGTTTTCAGTTGGTGGTATGCAAATATTGTACCGTGAGTTATACCATATTTGTACTTCATTTGTTCAAAAGATAATAATTTATTTCCCGAAAAAGAATTTTCTATTCTTTTGATCCCTTTTCTCTCCCATTCTCTAAAGGAAAGGTTATCTATTGTGAAAGGGACAGGTTGATTTTGCGTCAATATTAATTTTGGTAGTTGATCATTTGTTTTTTTCCTTTCGACGTGAATCTTCTTCCAAATGTTGAGCAGATGCTGCAGTACTGGTGAATTCCTATGTTGCACCAGCTTTTCATCCCACTTATATAGTATATGTTCAGGTACCTTCTCCCCTATTTTATCTAGCTCTAATCCCAACAATGAAGACGCTGTTTACATCCGGTACCGCACGGATGGCAGTCTCTTCAATCTGAGGCGCCTGCAAGCTCACACCAAGGCACAAGAGAAACTTGTCCGTGAACTACTCTTTGCAGACGATGCCGCTTTAGTTGCCCATTCAGAGCCAGCTCTTCAGCGCTTGACGTCCTGCTTTGCGGAAACTGCCAAAATGTTTGGCCTGGAAGTCAGCCTGAAGAAAACTGAGGTCCTCCATCAGCCAGCTCCCCACCATGACTACCAGCCCCCCCACATCTCCATCGGGCACACAAAACTCAAAACGGTCAACCAGTTTACCTATCTCGGCTGCACCATTTCATCAGATGCAAGGATCGACAATGAGATAGACAACAGACTTGCCAAGGCAAATAGCGCCTTTGGAAGACTACACAAAAGAGTCTGGAAAAACAACCAACTGAAAAACCTCACAAAGATAAGCGTATACAGAGCCGTTGTCATACCCACACTCCTGTTCGGCTCCGAATCATGGGTCCTCTACCGGCACCACCTACGGCTCCTAGAACACTTCCACCAGCGTTGTCTCCGCTCCATCCTCAACATCCATTGGAGCGCTTTCATCCCTAACGTCGAAGTACTCGAGATGGCAGAGGTCGACAGCATCGAGTCCACGCTGCTGAAGATCCAGCTGCGCTGGATGGGTCACGTCTCCAGAATGGAGGACCATCGCCTTCCCAAGATCGTGTTATATGGCGAGCTCTCCACTGGCCACCGTGACAGAGGTGCACCAAAGAAAAGGTACAAGGACTGCCTAAAGAAATCTCTTGGTGCCTGCCACATTGACCACCACCAGTGGGCTGATAACGCCTCAAACCGTG
This sequence comes from Narcine bancroftii, assembly GCF_036971445.1. NCBI lineage: Eukaryota > Metazoa > Chordata > Chondrichthyes > Torpediniformes > Narcinidae > Narcine > Narcine bancroftii. The sequence continues at coordinate 77,349,447 of NC_091480.1, read as the reverse complement.
CATCTTGGCGCCTCACAGTTTGGCGGGCAGCAACCTCCTTTGAAGAAGACTGCAGAGCCCACCTCACTGACAAAAGGCAAAGGAGGAAAAACCCAACACCCAACCCCAACCAACCAATTTTCCCCTGCAACCGCTGCAACCGTGTCTGCCTGTCCCGCATCGGACTTGTCAGCCACAAACGAGCCTGCAGCTGACGTGGACTTTTTACCCCCTCCATAAATCTTCGTCCGCGAAGCCAAGCCAAAGAAGAAAGAATCTGGTCCAATCTGGTTTTTCCCTTGTTTGATAAAAATCTGATAGGTATCTTAATTGTGCTGTTCTATAATAATTCTTAAAGTTTGGTAGCTGCAAGCCCCCTTGTTTGTACCATTCTGTTAATTTATCTAGTGCTATCCTTGGTTTTCCCCCCCCCCCCTTTCCATAAGAATTTCCTTATTATTTTCTTTAGCTCCTTGAAGAATTTCTCTGTTAGGTGAATTGATAATGATTGAAATAGGTATTGTATCCTTGGGAAGATGTTCATTTAATGCAATTTACCCTTCCTATCAGTGTTAGTGGTAAATCTTTCTAATGTTCTAAGTCATCTTGTAATTTCTTCATTAATGGCTGATAATTTAATTTGTATAGATGGCCTAGATTATTATCTAGTTGAATACCTACGTATCGGATTGCTTGTGTTTGCCATTTAAATGGTGATTCTTTCTTAAACTTTGTGAAATCCACATTATTCATTGGCATTGCTTCACTTTTATTTGCGTTGATCTTGTACCCCGATACTTCTCCATATTCCTTCAATTTCTTATGTAATTCTTTTATTGATAATTCTGGTTCTGTTAAGTATACTATGACATCATCTACAAATAGACTGATTTTATATTCCTTATCAGTTCTGCCAAGGGTTCTATAGCTAAAGCGAACAGTAAGGGAGATAGTGGACATCCCTGCCTAGTTGACCTGCTTAATTTAAATTGGTTTGATATATATCCATTTACTGTCACCTTCGCCAATGGTCCCTTATATAATGCTTTAATCCAATTAATATATTTCTCTGGTAGGTTGAACCTCTGTAGTACTTTGAATAAATAATTCCATTCTACCCTGTCAAAGGTTTTCTCTGTGTCTAAGGCAACCACCACTGTTGGCGTCTTGTTTCCTTGTACTGCATGGATTAAGTTAATGAACTTACAGATATTGTCTGTTTTTCGTCTCTTCTTAATAAATCCAGTTTGATCTAGTTTTACTATTTTTGGTACACAGTCGGCCAATCTGTTTGCTAATAGTTTAGCTATTATCTTATAATCTGTGTTGAGTAGAGATATTGGTCTATATGATGCTGGTGTTAGTGGATCTTTCCCCATTTTTGGTATTAAAACACCACGCCCCAAAAGTTAAATAAATGGAACCCAACAGTATCAGATAGATGTTTTCACTGTAAGAAAGAAATGGGAACAACAGTACATGCAATTTGGGCATGTGAGAAAGTGGAAAAGTTTTGGGAAGATCTAAATCAGGTATTAAATAAAATCACAAAAAGCAACATACCAAAAAATCCAGAGATCTTTCTTCTAAGTAATATAAGAAGTAAAGAACTTGGCCTCAATTTGGATGAAGCACAAAAAAGATTTATTATGATAGCCTTAGCTGTAGCAAAAATATGTATAATGTCAACCTGGAAATCAGAAGAGAGCCTGAGAGTACAGCAATGGTACATTGGAAAAAATAACATATAATTTAAGAAATAACATCACAGTATTCAAACAAATTTGAGAACCGTACATGGAACACAACAGAGAAGTCCTACCATGGACCTCCACCACCTAAAATGACAGAAGGAGAAGAAGATGAAATGAACTGACCCAGTGTGTGAAAGTAGATGACACAATTTTCTTGTTTATTTTCATTGTGCGATGACATTGTTTAATGGGTTTAATGTATCATATATGTTGAACGTTTAATGGGTGGGAAGGAGGGAGGGAAGGGAGCAGGGGAAAAGGGGAGAAAATGATACTGTGTATATTCAAGAGGGAAATGTTTATGTGTATTTTGGTCAATGTGGTTCATAGTGTGAAAAATTTTTTTTAAATTTAAAAAGTCTACCAACAGCAACATCCACTTGAATAACCCCTTCAATGTAATGAAAATTCCCAAGGCATCTCACAGGAATGTTACCAAACAAAAATTTAATATTGGCCCAAATGATTAGAAGTTTGGTGAACAGGGTAGATTTGAAGGAATATATCTAAAAGGGGTTTACAGAGGAGTTCCAGGACATTGCTGGTAGGAAGCTTGGCTGCTTTTGGTGGAGTGGTTGTTGAAAGAGGCCCAGGACAGGATGGTACAGAGAGGTAATCTGCATGTGAGAGAGATGAAAGGAGGTCAGAATCAATGAGGGTGTGAAGTTTAAAGTTAATTTATAGAATCGGCTGGGCTCTTACTCAGTGTCTCGTGAAATCTACTTGTGACCCAAGGACAAAATTTACACTCGTCATTCTTTAAGACCCCTCATGAAACTTACCTGGTATTTGGTCTCTTTGTGGTTCAGGTCAATTTTGTTTTGATTGACTAACTCCCTTGAGGACATGTCCGTCCATGATCTCATGCACTACCAGACTGAGGCCACCACAAATTGGAGGAACAACACCTCATCTTCCGCCTGGACACAGTCTAACTGGATGGCATTAACATCGACTTCTCCGATTTCTATTAGACTCCCACCCCCACCCCATCCATCTTTCCGTGTGTTTTCTTTTTTCTAGCTCTGCCCCTCTCGCTCTCTCTCCTTCCCCTTTCACAGAGCCAAAAGCAACCCCCCTCCAATCAATTCACACCTTTCCTCTCTCCTGTTCTCTTATCATATTGAAATAACACTTTGTCTGTTGGTCTGTACACCCCCCTCCCATTCTTTCCTCTCCCCTCCCATTCTTTCCTCTCCCCTCCCATTCTTTCCTCTCCCCTCCCATTCTTTCCTCTCCCCTCCCATTCTTTCCTCTCCCCTCCCATTCTTTCCTCTCCCCTCCCATTCTTTCCTCTCCCCTCCCATTCTTTCCTCTCCCCTCCCATTCTTTCCTCCCCCCTCCCATTCTTTCCTCCCCCCCTCCCATTCTTTCCTCCCCCCTCCCATTCTTTCCTCCCCCCTCCCATTCTTTCCTCCCCCCTCCCATTCTTTCCTCTCCCCTCCCATTCTTTCCTCTCCCCTCCCATTCTTTCCTCTCCCCTCCCATTCTTTCCTCTCCCCTCCCATTCTTTCCTCTCCCCTCCCATTCTTTCCTCTCCCCTCCCATTCTTTCCTCTCCCCTCCCATTCTTTCCTCTCCCCTCCCATTCTTTCCTCTCCCCTCCCATTCTTTCCTCTCCCCTCCCATTCTTTCCTCTCCCCTCCCATTCTTTCCTCTCCCCTCCCATTCTTTCCTCTCCCCTCCCATTCTTTCCTCTCCCCTCCCATTCTTTCCTCTCCCCTCCCATTCTTTCCTCTCCCCTCCCATTCTTTCCTCTCCCCTCCCATTCTTTCCTCTCCCCTCCCATTCTTTCCTCTCCCCTCCCATTCTTTCCTCTCCCCTCCCATTCTTTCCTCTCCCCTCCCATTCTTTCCTCTCCCCTCCCATTCTTTCCTCTCCCCTCCCATTCTTTCCTCTCCCCTCCCATTCTTTCCTCTCCCCTCCCATTCTTTCCTCTCCCCTCCCATTCTTTCCTCTCCCCTCCCATTCTTTCCTCTCCCCTCCCATTCTTTCCTCTCCCCTCCCATTCTTTCCTCTCCCCTCCCATTCTTTCCTCTCCCCTCCCATTCTTTCCTCTCCCCTCCCATTCTTTCCTCCCCCCCCTCCCATTCTTTCCTCCCCAGTCTTCTAAATTCAACCATCTGACTGCTTTTTATTCATACCTTGAAGAAGGTAAGTGAAACCTTTTGGGCGACATGGTTAGTGTAGCTGTCAGCGCAGAGCTGTTACAGCTCCACCAACCCGGGTTCGAATCCGGCATAGTCTGTAGGGAGTTTGTACCTTCTCCCTGTGTCTGTGTGGGTTTTCTCCTCCCACCCTTCAAAATGTACTGGGGTTGTAGGTTAATTGGGTTTAAGTGGGCCAAAAGGGCCTGTTATCGTGTTGTAGGTCTAAATTTAAGGGCTCAGGCCCATAACATCAGTTGTATATCATTACCTCCTATGGATGTTGCAATACCTGCTGAGTTCTTCCAGCACTTGTGTGTTTATTTCCCTGTGGAACACCTTGAACATTGATAAGTCAAAGAAGTTTTTTTTTACAAGTTGTAGCAAACCCTTTTTGAAAAGGAGGCAACGATTTCATTGTTTTCTTTGATTATGTTTTCACGATATAAACAAATTAATTTTAACTCTTTGTTGATATCTGGCACACAAGACAATTAACGTGACAACCATCCTCGATTGTGCCGAATGATAGAATAATCTAAACTACCAGCCAGTATTTTAGTTTCTGTTTCTTCCAAGCACAGATCAGAAGTTGCTGGTACAGTACCACAGCCTCCCCAAAGGGAGCAGTTATTGCGGCCAAACATCCTTTCAAAGAGGATCTCCTGGCAAATAAACTCTATGCTTGGTGTGCATGTGGGCACAGTCAAAAACAGGTATGTGGATTCCCTGTTGTAGGTAGTGCTATGTACATAATGTATTGCATGAGGGTGCAAAATATTCATGGATAATAGAAGATGAAACATTGAGCAGAATATTTTATACAAATCAATGGCAACACTGCAGTTTTGCACCATTTTACTGACCCTTCCTGCTTGGAATCCTTGAGCATAATATGCACCAAAAGGGTGGCAAGGTTAGAGTAGTGGTTAGTGCAACGCAATTACAGCACCAGCCACCGAGGTTCAAATCTGGGTTGTCAAAAAGGAGTTTGTACGTTCTTCCCGTCTCGGCAAGGGTTTCCTCCACCTTTCTTAATGTATGGGGGTTGTAGGTTAATTTGGGATGTTTGGGCAGCAGGAGCTTGTGGGCCAGAAGGGCCTATTACATCCAGATGTTTAGTAAACAAACCATTGCTGGAGGAACTCAGTAGGTCAGACAGCATTCCAGGGTAGAAATGGTCAGTCAGCATTTCAGGTCGGGACCCTTTCTCAAGACACTTTATCTGGATCTTTTGACAGACGAATGGAGTTTTGGTTCTGTAGAATGTGGTTAACACTGGAAAAATCAACACTTGTGATCTGAATGTTGAATCAATATTGACAGGACCAGCTGAGGATGGTAGATTTCCCCTCTCTGAAGGGCATTAGGGAAATAATTGGAATTTTAATGACAATGCCAGTGTTTTATGGCTATTTAATATTTTAAATATTTGATATAAACAGTGAAACCCTGGTTTTATGTGCCCCAATTTAACACAAATTCAGATATAACACAATGAGTCATTGGACTTTTTTTTTTCGCTCTTTCAGGAACTGAAAAGTTTTTTTTAGTGAGTTAGATCACTTTTTTTAAGAAATAAACTGTAAATGATGATTGCTAATATTCTTGAATTTTTTTATTTGTTGTTTATTAAAAACTTTACTAAAAATTAATTTGTGTTTTAATTTCTACTGTAACAACGATTTATTCACGGAATTCTTTAATTCGAAGGTAATTTACTTGCCAGAAGGTAAACGTGCAAAAAAACTGTTCAAATAGGGTGAAAATAGGGGTGTTTTAGGATGTTAGGTCAATATAGGGTCAGTTTGAATGTTGATTTTCTTGAACCCAAATTTAGCACGAGGACATTTTATGGACCTCAATGATGGTGTTATAATGGGGCCACACTGTATTTTGTTAAATTTAAATTTCCTCGGCACAAGAGTGGGATGTGATCTCATTAGCTCCAAACCAAAGGTCTAGACCTCCAAAAGATTTAATCCTTGCTACATTCTCTATCCTGCAACAATGGCCTGTAAAATTGTACCAAAAGTTTAAAAACAGTAGGACTAAAAATTTAAACCCTCTCTGCCCTTCACTTTGAAAGCAATAAAATCAACCTGAAAATGCTGGTTTGAGCTCATTGCAATTAGTTCGGATGATTTCCACTTGTGCTCTCAAGCAGCAACCAGATTTTTCTAACTAAAGTAGCTGTTTACTTTTGGCATTCCAAGAAGCAAGAGCCTTTTGATCAGAGTTTCAGGATGTACGTCATTCTATGAAATTGGGACTTGCAGTCATAGTTCACTTGGCCAACTTAAAGGCCATTTAATGACAGCTGTGACTCAGTGGTTAGAAGCCCTGCCAGAACCTGGGGGTTCCCATTTGACGTTTCGAAGTTGGTGCCGCAGAGGCAGCTTCCCTCAAACAGGATGTTAAATCTGGGCCTTGTCTACCCTCTTGGGTGAGTGTAGCATCAACAGACTGTGAATAATATTTATTCTTCGCTCTTCATATCTTTAGGTGGAGGGTGGGGAACCTCTGGAATTTTCTGCCACGGGTGGCTTTGGAGACCAGGTCATTGGGTATATTTAAGGTATCTGAATAGTCAGGTTATGGGAAGAAGGCAGGGGAGGGGGCTAAGTGGGAGAGTGAATCAGTTCATGATGGAAGGGCAGAGCAGACTCAATGGGACCACTACTGCTCCTATGGCTTATGGCAGTGGTTCTCAATTTTTTTTCTTTCCACTCACAATCCACTTTAAGTAATCCCTATGCCATAAGTGCTCTGTGATTAGTAAGGGATTGCTCAAGGTGGTATGTGAGTGGGGAAGGGAAGGTGGAGAATCACTGCTCTAGTCCCAATTATTACTGAAATATTTTGCTTGAGAAAAATTGTCATAGGCCTATTTCCTTTGAAGTTACAACGAGTCAATTAGGTACAATTAAAACAGTGGAAAGAAAAAGGTGGAGAACCACTGGCTTATGGTCTTCATTATACCTTCACTAAAAGCTGTTTATGGGGTCATTATGTGGTTGAATGAATGAACTGAGTTTTTTGTCATATACCAAACTACAATGTCCTGATGTGTAATAAAAGTCTTGCTGCAGCTTCCCAGGGGTACATAAAACACACACCTAAGAAGAAAGAGAGTAATATATAAATATGCACAATTAGTTGTAAATTAGCTGAGTCAGTGGTGCAGGCAATTCTTGGTGGCCTTGAAGTTATGGTTAGGGTGCGACAGAGAAGTTCAAGAGCCTGGTAGATGTTGGTGGGAGCTTTTGTGTGCAGAGTGTCTGTCTATGCTGCATGTACTCTATCTCATTGACCAAGGGAAATAAATCTGCCTGGACTGACTGATATGTAACCCCAGACCGCAAAGGGTTGATATGTCAGTGAATGAAGAAATAAAAGATAAACTAACATTAATAAACTATGATTATTTTATGCAAGAGAACATTTGCAGGCAAATTCCCAACAGGTGAAGTAATAATGGGGCATTTTCAGTAGAACTGATTATGCGGCATAGAATAATTTGGAAAATCTGAAGGCTGAGCTGGGGGTCTGGAGTACTTGTATATTTCCTGTTCCCTTTAATCTCACTGTGTTCACTGGAAAATTCATTAAACTAAAGCACAATATACGAAATTATTGATATCGAAGTGCTCTCAGTTTTCATAAAGTAACACCCAATCGTTTGGAAAGTTTGCCATGGACTATTGGAGTTTTACTGCTTAAATACAGGCAGTAATCAGTAGCTAAATTAAGTAAAAACACAATGCAGGAGAAACTCAGCAGTGTACTATATGTAGCAAAGATAAAGATACATAACCAACATTTCAGGCTTGAGCCCTTCATCAAGGTGTGAGCAAAATGTAGGCAGACGCCCGAACAAAATGGCGGGCTGAGGGGCAGGGGGAGGCGCATGGTCCCAGAGGTGAGTAATAGGTGGATAAGGGAGGGAGGGCACACAAGCAAACAGGGGGATGGGGGAATGGCCCGAAGGGAAAGGGTAGAGAGCTGCAGAAAAGAAGAGGGATAGGGAAGAGAGGGAGAATGGGGAGTTGGCGAGCCAGAAACCGGACAAGTCAATGTTCATGACATCCTTTTGGAGAGTGTCCAGATGGAATATTAGGTGGTGCTCCTCCAATTTGTGGCTGGCCTTGGTTTGGTAGGACATGAAGCATTGGACAGATGTCAGTGCGGGAGTGGGGCGCAGAATTGAAATAGTTGGCCACTGGGATATACCTGTCATTGATGCGGTCAGAGCAAAGGTACTCAGTGAAATGATCTCCCAGTCTGCATCCAGTCTCTCCAATGTAGAGAAGGCTGCAAGTTTCTCCAATGTAGAGAAGGCTGCAATGGGAGCACTGGATGGAATAGACAATACAGTAGATGGCCCTGGTCGCCCTAGTTAAATAAAGAGGATTGTTTTGGTCAGTACAACAAGAAGTGGTTGAGTTGGGTAAATGGGAGAACATTTTTGTGATAATAATGGTAAATCAATGAGATTTAGCCCAATTAAGGAACAAGGGAAAGCCAAAAAAAAGGATTAAAAATTTTTAATTGGGGCAAGGTTTATTTTACTAGGCTCTACCTCCATGCTAACCTTTGCAAATCACACATCAGGACGCACTGATCCTTCCATGTCTCAACAGTCTGCAATTCCTCAACATTTAGATAATGCACTTCTTTATTTTTCCTGCCTGATTGGATCACTTCACATTTTTCTTTATTTATATTTCATTTGCCATATCCCTGCCCATTCCTTTTACTCTATATTACCTTCTGTAGCTTTGTTATACCCTCCTCACAACTAAATTTCCTATATTTATCTTTCTGTCATCTCATCAATTCAGCAGCCATAACTTTTATGCCTTAATCCAAGTCATTTCTCTAATCTTTAAGACTCAGCACTGATTCCTGTGACATAATATTCTTTTTATCCTGCCAATTAGAAGACTTCTCATTTAGGCTGACCCTCTGTCTCCTGTTAGCCAGCCTTCAAAACACATCGGTATCTTACCTTACACGCCGAGAGATTTTATTTTTTTGCAAAGACCTTTAATTTTGAATTTAACTTTAAATTCTCCAGCTGCTGTCCACAAATTACCTAAGATAATAACTGCTTTCAGCTGATGTCGGGACAGTACAGGGAACTGGCACTGAGACCCAACAGCCACTCTATCTATTCATTAATAAGAATATTGCAGGGTCTCGAGGAGCTGAGTTACATAAGAATGTAAGGAATTAGAGCAGAGTCGGCTATCCGGCCCGTCGAGCTTGTTTCACCATTCAATGACATCACAGCTGATCTGATGATTGGCTCATTTCCACCTACCTGCCTTTTCCCTTAATTCCCCTACTATGTAAAAAATCTATCCAACCTTGTCTTAAATATATTTACTGGGGTCGCCTCCACTGCTTCCATGGGCAGAGAATTCCATTAGATTCACCGCCCCCTGAGAAAAGCAGTTCCTCCTCATCTCCATCCCAAATCTACCACCCTGAATCTTGAGGCTATGTCCCCTAGTTCTAGTCTCCCCCACCGACGGAAACAACTTACCCAAAGTGCCCTCCATACAGGAAAAGGTTAATCAGGTTAGGAGTTTATTCCCTGGAGGGTAGAAAAGTTAGAGAGATTTGATGGAGGTTTATAACATTATGAGGGCCATAGATAGAGTAAATCCAAATAGGCTTTTTCCATTGAGGTTAGGTGAGACAAGAACTGGAGGACATGGATTAAAGGTGAAAGGTGAAATGGGAACATGAGGTGGATCCATGCTGAGAGTGTGGAATGAGCGACCAGCTGAAGTGGTGAATGCGGGCTCAATTTTTTTGACACTAGAAAAATATTGGACAGGTACGTGGATGGGAGGGTTATGGCCTGCATGCAAGTCAATGGGACTAGGTAGAATAGTAGTTCAGGTCAGACTAGATGGGCTGAAGGGCCTGTTCCTCAGCTGTCGTGTTATATGGTTGCCCTCTCCCTGAACTACTCACACCATGAATCACCAGGTGAAAACATTCACTGTGTTTTATCTGGACTGCATGTTTTTTTCCACATCTGGAAGTATTATAAATGTCAAGGCTTTTGGTATATAAATTTTTTTTAAAAAATCACTTCAAAACACTGGCATCCACTAAAGTGCCAAAGAACCACATTTCACTGCCTTCCCTCTCCCCCCCCCCACCCCACCCCCTTCCCCCGGCCCCTCCAACCCAACTCAAATATAGTCCCTTTCACAGAGATTTTTTTTTAAACGTGCCTCTTTCAACTGAGGACACGGCAAGTGATCATTGCCAGTTACAAGATTATGAAGAGCCAGTTCAAGCCTTTGCCACAGATATCTTCCACCACGTCTCTGTATCCTTCCCGACAGTTACCTTTCTCTGTTCCGCACTGGAGATGCTTCACCTAGTCTCCTTCCGTCATCACCCAGTAAGGGAGAACGTGGAAGGAGAAATTCAGACAAATAAATGGGGAAAGCATACTGGAATGAAGGAAATGAAGGAACCATTAATGGGGTGAGATGGAGTCAGCTCATGTGGAGCATAAACATTGACTTCGTCTATTCAAGTTTCTGTGTTGTCAGCTCACTGCTAATCTTGAGACATTTCACAACATGAAGGCCATTATAAAAAATTTTGATTTTGTTACAAATGGCACACATAGGAAATCTGACTATGTATTCAGTTATGCTAAACACTGCAGTCAGGAATTATACATGAGCTTCATGTATAGGTACATATATCAGAGGATCACTGGAGAATTGCTGATTAATTCACCCCCGTCCACTGAGCCATAAGTCAAGGGCACTAAGACCAGGTGAGCTTCATCCTGAATCCACACTGAATAGTGTGGATCAGGACGGCCACAACTGCTGCTGCTTGGTTTGGCCTGAGAGAGAGTGCCTGAGGACCATGAAATAAAAGGAAATAGCTTTGGAGGCAGTGGTTCACCAGGTCGATACAGAGATGAGGCGAGATTGTGTCGTCTGGAACTGTGCTCGCTGGAATTTAGAAGAATGAGAGGGGATCTTATAGAAATGTATAAAATTATGAGAGATAAGGTAAATTATTTCCATTGGTGGGGGAGACTAGAAATAGAGGTTATTTCCTTAAGATTTAGGATGGAGGCGAGGAGGAACTGCTTTTCCCAGAGGGTGATAAATCTGTGGAATTTGATGCTCATTGAAGCAGTGGAGGCTACTTCAGTAGATATATTTAACACAAGGTTGGATAGATTTTTACATAGAGGAATGAAGGGATATGGTCAAAATTCAGGTAGGTGGAGATGAGCCTTTCATCAGATCAGCCATGATCTGAATGAATAGCTGAGCAGGCTTGATGGACTGGATGGTCAACTCCAGCACCTATTTGTTATGTTCTTGTATCAGTGGGATAATTATGTATTATGAACCAAAGACACTGGCTTACTTTTCATGCACTATTTTTTAAATTTATTGTTGTAAGGTAGTTTATATGATTGTTTGCGCTGTGATGCTACCACAAAACACCAAATTTCGTGACTTGTTCATGACAATAAATTATGCTATTGTTTATCTTTCTGCGTGTTATGGCTGGTTGCGTGTCTGCATGTTTCAGATAACAATAAACTTGACTTGGTAGGCTAAGTGGACATTGTGGATGGCAGGTGTGTGATAGGGTGGTGTTGATGGGCATGTGAGAGTGAATCAATGACTGGGAAAGTAAGTGGGGTACGAAGACTGATTGCGATGGCTCTGGGAGCTAGCACAAACCTGATGGGCTGAATGACTTCCTATATTGTAAAAAGATAAAAGATATGAGTGAAAAACATAATTCTTCTATACATTACACTTAATTCTCCATTTTTGGACATGCATAAACCAAGTTTATCTAATTCATGGATGTTTCTGTATAACCAGGACATCTCAAAACTTATCTTTTCATTATTAAATGTCTCTTACATGATGTGTGAATTTCATAAGGCAGAGTTTTTGAAACAGTTAATTCTTGGGCTCGTTGCTCAACGTTTTTGAAACATTTTGATAATGTAGTTTAATGCTCTCTTTGTACAATCATAAGATAAATTTAATTTTTTAAACTCACAATGCAACATGAACATCTATCTCATGTGTCACACATTAATGCACAATTCTTTTGCACTCAAGGCCAGCTCTTTTCTCTGAAGCTGTTTGATCCAAGCATATTGTGGTCTGGGTCACTTAAAGAGTATTTTATTTGGCTCGGTTGTTCGCTCGACCACAATTGAATCACACCAGTGGAATGGAGAAAGCTTCTGAAGGACTAGTTGGAAAAATTTCAACCAGTGAAAGAAATATACACTTGTTGCAATTATTAGCAAGGCTTTGAAGCATTTTTTTGGCTTGGATTTCTGCACCTAATGAAGATTAGAACACTTTCCACTCTGGGAATTTATTGACAGCACTGACCCCTTCCAGATACATTACATTCACATTACCTTGCATGTGAGAAACGTGAGTAGCTATTTGGCAACAGGGCAATGAAGGTAATAAGGCTTGCTTCGCTGCACAACCTTGGGCATCACTTTTGGAACAATCTAGAAGCTGATAATTTAATTTTGGAAAATATTCACTGTTGGAAATTAATCTGCCAATTCAATGTGATTAAGGTGAATTGTTTGTTATTATATGGTGATACTGTGGAAAAACTTTGTTTTGTGTATAATCCAGGCAAGTCAACCCATGCTTAAGGACAATAGTGCAAAATAAAAGTGAAGTATGTGTTACAGAGAAAAGTCCAATTAAAATAGAGCAAGGTCTGTGATAAGAGATTATCTACATAAGGGACGAGCAAGCCTACACAGACAACTTGTCTTGGCATCTCATTGAGACATACAGAACCGAAACACCCCACCCCCCCCCCCCCCCATGTCCATGCTGAGAATCATCAACTCATCTACATTAATCCCATTTACCATCTCTTGATCCATAGTTTTGAGCAATTACTTGTCTCAATAGCCTTTAAAAGTTGTGAGTTGAAGAATAACTATTGGCCGTGTTGTCATTGCGATGCCATGGGATTTTTTTTTTAAACAAGCTTGTCTCTGGTCATTCAGCACAAAATATAAAATGGGATCAGGGTGAGACCACCTGGCCACTCCAACCTGCCTCTGCTTCAGGGCTGTAGATGAATGACAGCTGAAGATTTTGGTGGTCAGGTCTCCGGACCAGGACTTGAATCCAGAACCTCCTGTTTAAAGACAAGAATGTTACTTTCAGCGATGATTACATTGGACAACAATTTTTGTCAAAAAGTTTGCTTCCTGAAAAAAAATTGGGATTATGAGAGACCACTTCGAGATGAACACAAAGATGATTTCGGATTTGCTGTACCACTTAGGAATTTGGAGAAACACTAAATTAACTTTTGTTGAATTTAGCCTGTTTAATCGTGTAATGATACTGACACATTGCGTTAGTTCAACTGACCTAAAAATGTTTTGCCGCTGATTTTCATTTGTACTTAGCATCTGATGCCTCTCGTGTCAGCCTCCAACAATAATCCAGCATTGATGGATTCCAGATGCCCTGATCCCGCTTTTCCATGGCTGCAATATCCTGGTGAAACCTTTCACCGTGTTCGTCACTGACTGCACCAAGATCAGCCGGGGAAAAAGTCCAAGTGAGAATGCAGAAAATGAATTTTCAACGACATGATGCATTTCATGGTTTTGTCTGCTTGAAATAGGCTTATAACATTTCAGAAAATCACAAAAATAGGTTAAATCTAAAAACACAGTACGTGATAGGAAAATTTTTAAGGTGAATTTTGTGATCAGCCGCCCAAGATCTATAAAATACACCCAAAAGTGTTCAGGAAGCAAAATCTTTGTTGTCCAGTGTCATGGTTAATGCAAGTTACAGTCATAAGCATGAAACAAGCCCTTCATCCACACGGTTCATAATACACTGACCTTTCACACCATGTAAGATGTAATGGTCAAGTTAAGTATAATCCTAGTTGTGGTCATTCAACGGTGTGTAAATGTTGTCATCAGAAGGAGTGAGAACTTGTGCTGTCAATAATGTACCAATTATGAAAAGCACCATTTTCTTACAAATAAAATTGGCACAGGTGAGGTCATTGAGTTTTACTTGATTTCTGTGCATCTGAGCTGTTCTGCGCTAATCCCATTTGCCTTCATATTCTTTAATATTTTCCTTCAAATGTTTATTTAATGTTGCCTTGCCTGCTGATTCATTCCGACATCCTTTTATGTGGCTACAAAACTGCCGCCACTCCCTTCAGTAATTTACAGTTCCAATTGCAAATTTATGCCTCCTTGTTGTTGATTTAATGACTGACTGACAGAATTAATACTTCTTTTTTTCAAGACATGCTTTTGCCTTCATTAGGTAGAGTCTTGAGTATAACAGTTTGGATATCAGGAGACAGCTGCACAGGGTGTTACTGAGGCCACACGAGGGCTGGTTGCCCAGCCACTGGAAGGACGTCATTGAGTTGGAAGGGGCTCAGAGGAAGTTCATCAGGAAGTTGCTGGATATGGAGGGCTTGAATTATAAGGAGAGGCTCAATAAGCTGCAGTATAGGAGGCTGAGAGGAGAACTTAAAGTGGTATATAAAATCATGAGGGGTGTGGTTAAGATGAATGCTCACAGCCATTTCCCCAGAATAGACGATTTTTGAGTTCAAGGACATAGGTTTAAGGTGAGAGGGGATGATTTAAGAGGGACCAGAAAGAGCAATATTTTCACCCAGAGTGCAACGAGAACGGAGTGCCAGAGAAAGCTATAGAAGCAGATACAATTCTGACATTCAAGAAACATTTGAACGGATATGTGGCTTGGAAGGATGTGGAAGGAGAGGGGCCAGGCATTTAGGACTTGTCCAGAATGCTAACTTAGCAAGGAAGGGCCTATTCTGTGCTGTCTGACTGTATGTTTATTCCCATGATCTTGCTGGACACAAAGTGACTGCCACATTTCGCTGTGAAGGAACAGACATTGTGGTTATATTAAAAAACTGAATCGTGGACAACAACCGTTCAGAGAGCAAGTATGCAAACTTATCGGGGCAAAGACATTTGGGATGAGTGAGCCTAACCAAATTAACTGAGTCATAACCTTCCTAATTAAAATATAGCAAGAACATCAACCAAGGCAGGGAACATTTATTGTGTAACCCAGCCATTCCCAACCTTTTTTTTTTGGCTGTACATTTGCCCTCCATCCCACCCAGAACTCTGCTCAATGTTTATGGGCCCCCTTGCTTGTGAAGCATTCTAGTTTTGGTTTCTTCTGTACTTCTCTCCTACCAGCTGCATTAAAAAAATATTTATGATAGGGAAGCTGAAAAGAAAACAAGGCTTTGACTTAAAGGTGCTGTGGCCCACAAGGGGGCCATGGAGCCCCTGTAGAGAATGGCTGGTGTAACCAGTCTTTTAACCCCATGACCTTTTTTTTTAAATTTTTTATTTTTCACACCATAAATCACATTAGCCATGATATACACTTTTTCTTTTTCACACATATACAGTGACTTTTTCTCTTCCCCACCCCCCCCCCTCCTCCCAAGCCACCCCCCCCACCCCCCCCCCTCATCCATTTTAGGTATACAATCTAGGTTGCATTAAGCCAGTCAGACAATGTTGTCATTCAACAAAATTACACCAGAAATTCTACTGAGTCCATTCTTTTCTTTCCTTCTCCTTCCATCAACTTAGGTAATGTTTGTCCCCGGTAGGTTTTCGCTATTGTATTTAATGTAAGGCTCCCATACTTGTTCGAATATTTCAATATTATTTCTTAAACTATATGTTATTTTTTCTAATGGAATACATTTATTCATTTCTATATACCATAGTTGTATTTTCAAATTATCTTCCAATTTCCAGGTTGACATAATACATTTTTTTGCTACGGCTAGGGCTATCTTAACAAATCTTTTTTGTGCATCCTCCAAATCAATTCCAAATTCTTTGTCTGTTATGTTACTTAGGAGAAAGATCTCTGGATTCTTTGGTATATTGTTTTCTGTTATTTTATTTAATATCTGACTGAGATCATCCCAAAATTTTTCTACTCTCTCACATGTCCAGATTGCATGAATTGTTGTTCCCATTTCTTTTTTACATCGAAAACATCTATCAGATACTGTTGGGTCCCATTTATTTAACTTTTGCGGTGTAATGTATAGTCTGTGTAACCAATTATATTGTATCATACGTAGTCTCGTATTTATTGTATTTCTCATCGTTCCAGAACATAATTTCTCCCATGTTTCCTTTTTTATCTTTATATTTAAATCTTGTTCCCATTTTTGTTTAGTTTTACCATTTGTTTCCTCATTCTCCTTTTCTTGCAGTTTAATATACATATTTGTTATAAATCTTTTGATTAACATTGTATCTGTAATCACATATTCAAGGTTACTTCCCTCTGGTAAACTCAAATTGCTTCCTAATTTATCTTTCAAGTAGGATCTCAGTTGGTAATATGCCAGCGCTGTATCTCCAGTTATATTGTACTTATCTCTCATTTGTTCAAAGGATAAGAATCTACTTCCTGAAAAACAATTTTCTATTCTTTTAATCCCTTTTTTTTTCCCATTTTCTAAAGGAAAGGTTGTCTATTGTAAAAGGGAGTAGCTTATTTTGCGTCAATATTAGTTTTGGTAATTGATAATTTATTTTATTTCTTTCTACATGAATCTTCTTCCAAATATTGAGGAGATGATGTAATACTGGAGAAGTTCTATGTTGTACCAATTTTTCGTCCCATTTATATAATATGTGTTCAGGTATCTTTTCCCCTATTTTATCTAATTCTAGTCTCGTCCAGTCTGGTTTTTCCCTTGTTTGATAAAAATCTGATAGGTATCTTAATTGTGCTGCTCTATAATAATTTTTGAAGTTTGGCAATTGTAAGCCTCCTTGTTTATACCATTCTGTTAATTTATCTAGTGCTATCCTCGGTTTCCGCCCTCTTCATAAAAATTTCCTTATTATTTTCTTTAACTCTTTGAAGAATTTTTCTGTCAGTTGTATTGGCAATGCCTGAAATAAGTATAGTATCCTTGGAAAAATGTTCATTTTAATACAGTTTATCCTTCCTATCAGTGTTAGTGGTAGATCTTTCCAATGCTCTAAATCGTCCTGTAATTTTTTCATTAGTGGATTGTAATTGAGTTTATATAATTGGCCTAGATTTTTGTTTATTTGTACACCTAGGTATCTTATTGCCTGCATTTGCCATCTGAATGGAGATTCCTTCTTAAATTTTGAGAAATCCGCATTATTCATAGGCATTGCTTCACTTTTATTTACGTTTATCTTGTAACCCGACACTTCTCCATATTCCTTCAATTTCTTATATAATTATTTTGTTGATAGTTCTGGTTCTGTTAAGTACACTATAACATCATCCGCAAATAGACTGATTTTATATTCCCTGTCTTTTATTTTTATTCCTTTTATATTATTATCTATTCTTATCAATTTTGCTAGTGGTTCTATAGCTAGCGCAAACAATAAAGGTGATAGTGGGCATCCCTGCCGCGTTGACCTGCTTAAGTTAAATTGCTTTGATACATGTCCATTTACTGTCACTTTCGCTAACGGTCCCTTATATAATGCTTTAATCCAATTAATATACTTCTCCGGTAAACTGAATTTTTGCAATACTTTGAACAAATAATTCCATTCTACTCTGTCGAAGGCCTTCTCTGTGTCTAAAGCAACTGCTACTGTAGGTGCTTTATTCCCTTCTACTGCATGAATTAAGTTAATAAATTTACAAATATTGTCTGTTGTGCGTCTTTTTTTGATAAATCCAGTTTGGTCTAAATTTACCATTTTCGGTACCTGGTCTGCTAATCTGTTTGCTAATAGTTTAGCTATTATCTTATAATCTGTGTTTAGCAAAGATATTGGTCAATATGACGCTGGTGAGAGTGGATCTTTCCCTTGTTTTAGTATTACTGTAATTATTGCTGTTTTACATGAATCTGGTAAGTTTTGTGTCTCATCAATCTGGTTGATTACATCCAGGAGGGGCGGTATTAATAAGTCTTTAAATGTTTTGTAGAATTCTATTGGAAATCCATCCTCTCCTGGTGTCTTATTATTTGGTAATTTTTTTATTATCTCTTGTATTTCTACTGTTCCAAATGGTTCTGTTAATTTATTTTGTTCCTCTATTTGTAGTTTTGGTAGTTCAATTTTAGTCAAAAATTCATCTATTTTCCCTTCTTTCCCTTCGTTTTCAGTTCGGTATAATTGTTCATAGAATTCTCTAAAGTTTTCCTTAATTTCTTTTGGATTATATGTAATTTGTTTGTCTTTTTTCCTTAATGCCAATACCATTTTCTTAGCTTGCTCTGTCTTAAGCTGCCATGCTAGGATTTTGTGCGTTTTTTCCACCTAGTTCATAATATTTCTGTTTTGTCTTCATTATATTCTTCTCTACCTTATATGTTTGTAATGTTTCATATTTTATTTTTTTATCCGCCAATTCTCTTCTTCTAGTTGTATCTTCCTTCATTGCTAATTTTTTTTCTATGTTTACTATTTCCCTTTCCAACTGCTCTGTTTCCTGATTATAGTCCTTCTTCATCTTTAACCCCATGACCTTGAAGTAGATAGACACCAAGCATCCTAAGCCTAACTGGCATCCCAATGCAATCAAGATCTTTAATGTTTAACTTTTTTCTTTTCTTTTGAATATTTATTAATTTTAAACCACAAAATGAATTAAATTGCATAGAATTTGAAAATTATATTTTTTTAAATTCCATGTGGTATAAATATTTAAAAAGCCCCCCTCCACCCAACCCCTCAACCCTCCTTCCTTTCCCCCTACCAAAACCCTTGTAAAAAGAAGAAATAAAGAAAAAAAAATTGAAAAAATTAAGAAAAGAAACTGAGAATACCAGGAGGATAAAACATTTATAACATAAATTCTGATTGGAGGTTACCAAGAACATACATACCCACATTTTGTAAATAAGGGCACCATATTTTCCAGAGCAAATGATATTTATTTTGCTTCCAATAATTCTGTAAAGAGGGACAGGACCAAAACATATGTGTAAGGGAAGCTATTTCCAATTGACATTTATCACATATAGGATCGATATGAGAATAAAAGCGATGGAGTTTATCTTTAGACATATGAGCTCTATGAACAACTTTAAACTGTATCAGTGAATGTTTTGCACATAGAGAAGAAGAGTTTACCAGTCGCAGAATTTTATTCCAATTTTCATTAGAAATATGAAGGTTGAGTTCCCTTTCCCAATCATTTTTAAACTTTTCAAAAGTCCCAGAATTTATTTTTGTAATTATATTATATAATTTAGATATCACACCTTTTGGAGGGAATTTTGAATATAGTATATCCTCTAAAACAGTCGTAGTCTCCCGATTGGGAAAAGAGGGTAAATTTTTTCCATTATATCTACTGTTTTGAATATTGATTTACAACCACATCCCATTACTGCAATTTTTGGATTACCTATGATAGATTTGACTTATTTATCTCTTCCTGCGGATCGTATGATTGCTTTTCTTACACTAATGGCTAGAAGATCTATACTATTAAATTGGAAAGAGGTAAATCCTCCCACTGTTTTCCAATGGTTTACCCAAACTATACTATGTTTAAATTTAGAGAAAATTAGAAACTCTGTCTATGAATCCCCTTCTAAGTTTGAGTTAACCTGGCGACCATTTATTCAATATTTTCATTTGTGGTGAGTTGATCTGGCTCTGTTTTCTTTCTATGATTATGTATGATAATTGGGCTGTAAGATGAGATCGGAGTGATTGGCGTGGTTTAGCTATATCTGTAGGGTTTTTTTTTAAGTTTTTTTTAATTCAGATTTGTTTTTTCTTCTTTTTTGGGGTTTTTTTCTCTCTCTTTTTTCATATATTGTTATTAATTATATCTTTTTTTTAGAGATATAACACCCTAAACTGATCAAAAAAATTTTTTATGATATATTTTTATTCTGTAATATTATTGTTTAATATCTCTGTATTAATTCATTACTTACTATGTATTTTTTTATATCTCTTTGAACTGTATGTGTTTATAAATTATAATAATAATAAAAAGATTGAAAAAGAAAGATATTTATTTTGCAGACTATATGTCTATAATCTTCTCTAATGGTATCAGCAAAGTTCTGCGTGCCATCTTTCCATACTTGAATCTATATCTGACTTCCACGATATTGCTATATATTTCCTAGAAACTGCTAAAGCAATTTGCACAAATTCAATTTGATGCATATTTAATTTTAATTTAGGTTTTATAACCTTAATATTACCCAATGAAAATAATATCGGATTCTGTGGGAATTTGACCCCTGTAATTCTTATACTTACCTCCAATCAAAAATGTTATTAGGGAGCAAGATAGGTCAGGTAATTGTTTTTTCTTAATATTTCTGCTTCCAAATAAGAATGCAGTTTGAAATTATAACTGATCTCTCCTCCCCCCGTCCCCTCTCTTGCCCTCCCTCCCCCCTCCCCCTCCTCTCTTCCTCTCTCTCTTCCCCCCCTTACCCCCCCTTCCTCTCTCCCTGCCCCCCTCTCCTTCCTGTCAGGGGCAAAACAAACTAATGTCTCTCATTTGACAATATCAGCAACAGTTTGTAACGATGCCAAATGGAGCCCATTTTCCGTTTGCTAAAGAATATGAATTTGAAAACTTAATGATGGACATAATTTCCAAAAATATAAATTGTTATTTAAATATTAGGAAAGGAAAGGAAACTTCACTGTGCAAGTGGATGAGTTTAATCTCAAAGATCCTTTTTAATCAAAGTATCAAAGGAAACTAATCTGTATTTAAATATTCCTTTGAAGCATTAAAGCCAGTCCCTTAAGCAATGATTTTACAAAAGGCAGAGCCCAATGATTTGTCTCTCATGGCCATCCCATGACACATCCAGTAAATTTCTGCATGTAAAACAATTCTTCTATGCCATCGTTGCTGGAGACAGTCTCCTGGGTCAGTGTGGTGATGTGCCCATTTCTTCAGCATCTCTCTTGGTCAAAATACTATTGTCATTTTTAATTTACTTATTCAAAGGATGTGGGAAAAGTTAACAAGGGTTTTTGTCCTTCCCTAATTGACTTTGAGATGTTTTGTGCTGGGGATCCAGAATTTGTACCCAGCAATGGTAATGTTTCTCTTTCCAAGAGTGGATAGTGCCTGACCTGGAGTTTAACCAGCTGGTCATGTTGTAGAGTAAAACACAAAAGTCTCCAGACACCATGATTGAAGTAAAAACACGACGCTGGAGAAACTCAGCAGGTCAAACAGTGTCCTTTACATAGCAAAGATAAAGATACATCACCAACGTTTCAAGCTTGAGCCCTTCAACAAAGTATAAGTTCAATTTTTGTCACATAATACTACATTTAGAATGTAACATAGATGAAATTCTTTAACTTTTGTCAGACTGGGTGGTTGGCCCCTGTGGGTCCACACAAGTGGCAGCACCGCCATATTTTTTATTAGGTGTTGCTCCTCCAATTTATGGGTGATGTGGGTTTGGCAGTGCATAGGGCCATGGACAGACATGTCAGTGCTGGAGTGGGGCACACAGTTAAAATAGCTGGATCCCAGTCATGGACACGTACAGAGCGAAGGTGCTCAGCAAAATGATCTCTCAGTCTGTGTCCAGTCTCTGATGTAGAGATGCCACAATGGGAGAACCGGATGCAGTAGACGACTCCCGCAGATTCACATGTGAGGTGTTGCTTCACCTGGGAGGACTGTTTGGGGCCCCGAATGGTGATGAGGGAGATGATGTGGGCGCAAGTGTGGCAATTCCTGTGGCCGCAGGACTAGGTGCCAAGTGGGCAATTAGTGGAAAGGGTTGGGTGGGTGAGGAAGTCACAGAGGGAGCATCCCTACAGCAGGAGGAGAGGGGAAGATGTGACTGGGGGTGAGACCATGTTGTAGGTGACGGAAATTGTAGAGGATAATATGTTGGATGTGGAAGCTGATGGGGTGGGAGGTGAGGACAAGGGTAATCCTATTTTGCTTCATCTGGGACAGAGGGGGCCAGGCCGTGTTGTAGAGTGTGGAGAAACTTTCCTGCACCAACCAAAATGCCACAATTTCTTGTGTGTCAGTTAGGCTCTGAGAGAAGTTTCCAATTGTTTCTTAATGACAATGAAAAGCTGTAACTGTACAGAGAATGAATGGTTAACATAGTCGATTGGGTATTAATCAAATGGATCTTTCTGTCCTGGTGTCGAGCTCCTTGAATGTTGTTGCAGCTGTACGCACTGAGGCAAGTGGAGAATATCTGATCACACACCTGATGAGTCCCTTATAGGTGATGCATTAGATTGAAGATGCCAAGAGGCGAGTTACTCGCTGCAAAGTAACCAGCTTCTGACTCTTGTAGCCACGGTCTTTGTGATGACTGCTCCAGCGACAATTTCCCATTGCAATTTAGTTCAAGAGAGAACCAAGCTGTGTATGAGGGGTGAACATAGAACCGTGGAACACAGAAAGTACCCTGTTGCCCATATGTCTGTACTAAACATGATGTCTAAATTAAACTGTGACTCTGTCTAGAAGCCCCTAAAACATGACAATTGTTTCTGCTTCCACCACCCATTCCAGAGCCTCACCTCTCTCCATGGAAATAAAAACACCCTGTGAACTTTCTTCCCCTCATTCCACCTCCAGCCTTCTCCTTAAACACATATCCCATATTTTAACCCTGGGTTAAAAGATTCTGACTCTCTTTACCCTATGCACCTATCTCATCAACTTATAAATTTCGATTGACTCCCCTCAGCTTCCAATGCTCCAGAGAAGGCAAACCTTTGGCCTGGAAAACCTTGTTCACGATGGAGCAGACGACTGCAGCCAGAGTTGATGCTTCCACTTCTGTCTACAGTCCGCTATGGCAAGCAGAGGCTGCCGAGCATGTACAGTGATTTAACTGATAAATACAATTTTTAAATTTAGACATGCAACATGGTAACAGGCCCTTCCAACCCACGACCCGATGTCCCCCAAATTCCCCAATTAACCTACAACTCCCCCCCCCCCCCGATACATATTGAAGGGTGGGAGGAAAGTGGAGCGCCCAGAGGAAACCCATGCAGACATGGGGAGAGTGAACAAACTCCTTCCAGACAGTGCAGGATTCGAACCAAAGTCACTGGCGCTTTAATAACATCGTGCTAACTGCACTGCCCAAATCTTTTAGCCTTCTCCTCAGATCTCTCGACTTCCTTCGAGTTTCAATGTACATCAGACTTTGCAATGAATATTTTCAAAACTCCCTCTGCACATCTCTCTCATGTTGTTACAAAGAGTCACAACTCTCTGAAAAAAGTAATTCTGCCCCATTCTTGGTCTGAAATGGTTGACTCCCTTATTGTGAAACCATGCCCCCCAGTTCTAGATTTCCACCCCCCCCCCCCCCACCCACTACACAACGTCTCAGCATCCACCAATGCTCCAATAAGATCACTAATTTTTTAATATACTCAAATAAGCATAGGCCCAAACCCATTCACCCTTGCACCACACATCAACTCCTCATCCCAGGAATTAACCTAGTGAACCATCTCTGCACGACCTTCCTTAAATCTGGAGATCAAATGTGATGAGCTTAGATAGGGTAAATAGAGGGAAACCGTTTCCTACACTGGTAAAAGGTGATCTACATTTCACCATATGTGACATGAATCTTTGGGCAAGTTGGTTTAGACCCAAGTATTTCTAATAACTCTGGCTTTTTTGTCTTCTCAGCCATTCTGTGATGGAAGCCACAGGTCCATCCCTTTGGTTCCAACCCCCCTGAGGTTCCGAGTGAAGGAAGAGAAGACGGTTTTCTTGTGCGGCTGCAAGCAGACCAAAGGCCCTCCGTACTGTGACGGCACTCACAAGGAGGACTGGGTCCAACGTGCTGCTCTCCACACGGTGCCTTCCCTGGAGTAGAGCCCCAGCACCAAGTGCAGTACACCACATTCACAAACACTACAGGAAGTCACGGCTCACCCGATGTGATGAGTTTTATTTGAGGAGCCACTTTCCGGGATTTTTCAGGGATTTCTGTTATATTTAAACAGCAGAGTTTGTTCATGGATTCCTGCTTGTGGAGGTGGGCTTTGGGGGTGGGGGGATGGTTGAACATTCAGTTAATAGGATTGAATTGATCCTCAATTAAACTGCAAGAAGGCCATCACTACATACGGTTTTCAATGTAATAATTTAATGCATGTTGCTTCTGAAGTTAAAAATCTAGCCAATGTGTACCTAGAACTGGGAAACTGTCTTCTGTTTCATCTCTGCTTTGTGTTAAAGTTGCAGCAGGTTGATATTCAAAGACTGTCTCCACAAATCCCATCTCACAGAGATGCATCAGGGATTTATTTGATTGAAGACTGTTTACATTCTTCCAGAAGTTATACAGGATCTCATGGTGGAGTATATTTGGATGGAGTTTGAGTTCGTAAAAGAGGCATGTGTGTATATAATAGAGCTGCAGTGTTTTGCGCTGAGTCCTTTTTGACATGTTACCATTCTTATCAAATATAAAGCATGGCAGCCAGTTTGTGCACAGCAAGATCCCACCTAGAGGAACATGATGACCAGATAAATGATTTTATGATGCCAAGTGAGGATTCAATAGTGGATTATGTTGCTATCTTCCTCTACGAGGGCTTAATTGGAACCATAATATTTTCAACAGTCCTTTAGTCTCTCCCTCTTGCCTTCTCTGCAACTGATCAGAGTCATACAATGTGGAAAGAGGCTCTTTGGCCCAACATGCCCATGCTGACAAAAATGTCCCATGAATACTTGTCCTTCCTGATTATTCACCTGATATTTCTATCAGGTCCCTTCAATTACACTGGACAACAATTTTTTTTCAAAAGGTGAAATTGGTGATTATAAAAGTCAACTTCAAGCTGAACACAAAGATAATTTCAGATTTTCTGTATCACATAAGAAGTTGGAGAAACATTAAATTAACTTTGATTGAATTTACCCTGTTTATTCGCATCATGACGCTGACCCATTGCATTAGTTCAACTGTCCTAAAAATGTTTTGCTGCTGATTTTTATTTGTACTCAGCATCTGATGCCTCTCCTGTCAGTGTCCAACAATAGTCGGCCAGCATCAATAGATACCAGTTGCCCTGATACCATGTTTCCATGGTCACAAGGTCACCGTGTTCATCACTGACTGAACCCTGATCAGCAGGGAAGATGTCCAAGTGCGAATGCAGAAAATTAATTTTCAATTACATGTTCACCTTGCTTTGTGGCCAATATACTAGTAGACTTAAAATATGACAGGAAATCATAAAATAGGTTAACTCTATGTGATTTTAAAATTTTACGGTGATTTTTGTAATCAGCCCAAGATGCATAAAATACACGCAAAATCTTCATTGTCCGGTGTTATTTTGGCCAGTCTCTTAGTTGATTAACCTACCAGGATAACTTTAAGAAGTGGGAAGACACCAGAAGACATGGTGGGAGAAATGTGACATAGTTTAGCAACTCAGGTTGGGATCGAACCTGGGTCCCTGGAACTGTGAAGCAGAACCAGTATAGCTAGAGAAAGTCCAACTGTTGTTATCAGTCACACAGGAATGTAACAGAAAATATCTTCTACTGACAATGCGCCATGGTTTCTGATTGAAACCCAAAACGTTAGTCCCAGTGATATTACAATAGGAAATGGAGTCAAAACTATCAACAGACTTCTCCTGCAATATGCGGCCTCTGTCCTAGAGATTCTAGGCTATGAAACCAACATGAAGTGGTCGTCCCTTCAGAGAAACAGCAGTGAAAGGTTATACACCCGAACATCACATGCTTTAAACTCAGTATGATTTACAGATTGAAAAATTACAGTTCCATTACAGAACCAAATATAAATTGGGAAAATACAGGCAGTCTTAAAACTCAAACTTAAAAAAACTTTAAAAAAAATAAACAGGCCAGGCAGATAGACAACAATGAACTCAGCCCTGTGGAATGAGCTGATACGTTCTGTGCCCTTTGAAGATTAAAAATAACATTCATCCCTAAAGTAAGCCCCACATGCAAAACTGAGAAGGCAAATATTCCTGAGTTATCAATCTGAGATTCCTCACAAGGCAGAACCCCTAATGACATTCAACAGCTCCTTCAATGGCATCTATGCTCTATTCAAGAAACCTGAACTTTGGTATATCCCCAGTCTGCAGCTGATAAATGCAAGTGGTATTAGATAAGAGGACAGTGCTGGCTCAATGATGCAGTTGATAGTGTGGCTACCTCCCAACTCCAGAAATCTGTCTTCAAGGTTCCTTTTGTTGCCATATAATAAATACATAAAATATAATATACAAGATATATTTTAACTTTTGTCTGCCGTAGGGCAAACAAAGAGTCGCCATGAGCATTGCCCAGTGCCCATAACAATAGAAGAAAGAGAAGCAAAAGAGAGTTCCCTCAGAGACACCTATTTTCTGTTGATTCGCCTCCCGCTTTCTGCCACCGCACAGACTCCATACCATTGGCAGCTGGAGCTCCAGGTTCACACCTCTGAAACTATCAGGAAGCCTTCAGTGCCCAAGGCCGCTCAGGAGCCTTTCTTTTTTCTCAGTGCCCTCTGGAATCCCAGTTCCAATACTGGGCTCCCAAGAGCCCGTCTCCAGCAGCCTGCAGCCTCCGTGAGTCCTTCGGCTGTAAGCCGTCAACAGCTCACAGCCAGTGTTGGTCCTTTGACCTCATAAGCTAAGCAAGATATAGCTTAGGGCCTCACAATCTACAGGAGCCTCAAAAATATATTAATGTATGTTAAACTATTCTAAAAATTACATTTGTCTGGTTTCCAGACTATATTATAATCTATGATAAAAATCAAGCCAACGAAATAATAAATGTGTAATCAGTAAACGCATTCATTTGAAAATAATTTGTATTGTAGTATTTTAATAAGGGGCCTCCAAGCTTTATATTAGCTTAGGGCCTTACCAAGTCTAAATCTGGCACTGGTTGACTGGCCTATCTAAGTCTTCTTTCTAACACGCTAACTTCAATGCAACACTATCACTGTGAAACTGTCAGGGCCTTGACTTTGTGAGTTCAATTTCATACTTCTGATTCAGTAAGCAGACAGGTTCAAGTTCCACGCCAGAATCCTAAACTCAAAGCCGGCGCCTGGCGGAACCCAGGTTTAGGAGAAATCAAGTGTTAAACGAATAAAAAAGGTGCCAGGCTGACATTTTTAAAGCAGGGGAATTCGCCCTGGTGTCCCAGGCAATAATGATTCCTTCAATAATCACAACAAAACAAAGTAATCTGATCATTAGAATATTTAGGGCAGGACGGTTACGACATTGCTATTAGAGCGCCAGCGACCTGCGTTCAAAGCCACTGCTGTCTGTACATTCTCTTCTTGTCCGCATGGGTTTCCTCTGGGTGCTCCGGTTTCCTCCCACGTTCCAAAGACATGGGGTTACCAGGTTAATTGGTCACATGGGATATATTTAGGTGGCACGGGTTCGTAGGCCAGAAAGGCCTAAAACCATGCTGTATCCCAAAATTTTAAAATTACATTTGGGATCCTGCTATATCCAAATTGGATGCAGCATTCACTAGAGTACTAACCCTACTTCAGAATTGCTTAATTGACTGTGAAGTGTTTTGAGACCTTCGGGGATTTTGAAAGTTGCAATGTAAATCCAACAGTTTTTTCGATGCTATGAATACATTTGAGTGGCAAATCACAGTTCTGGTGAGCATTTGCATACATTTAATATGAAAGTCATGCCAGATTAACAAAGCGGTTGTAGTAAAACCTGATTTTACTTGGCAACGTTCAGAACTATCTGCAAGTAGGCCAATAAACGAAGTAACTAATATAAAATCCATGTTTGAAAGAAGTACAGTAATTGGCAACATTAATACAATGTTGCAGTTTTTCAGCAATGTTTATATGAATAATCTGAACTGTAAATCTGTAGGTATCCTTCATCCATTAATTACGGTACTTATTTCTTAGATTGATAAAACAGCTGAGACTACCCGTAAATTGGAGGAACAACACCTCATCTTCCGACTGGGCACCCTCCAGCCAGATGGCATTAATATCAACTTCTCCGTCTTTCGTTAAACCCACCACCCGCCCCCCCCCCCCCCCAACCCCCTGCTCTCCATTTCCTGGTCCCTGATCACATCCAATTAACACCTTTTGTTGGTCTAGATTCCTCCCCCATTGTTTCTGATTTTAGATTTTATAGTCACTGGGCTTTCCTCAATTCCCTTAAACTTGTAAAAACACATGGAAAAGCTGGGAGGAACTCAGCCAGTCTCGCAACATCCATAGGATATATTATTGACATTTCGGGACTCAGCCCTTCTTCAAGGCATAAGCAAGAAATAGGAATGCATCTGGATAAAGATTGGAGAGAGAAAGGTGGAAGAATGGGAAGGAGAGAGAGTCCAGTCCAAAAGCCAAAAGGCGTTAGTTGGATGTAAGAGGAGAGGTGAGAATTTATTTTGGCTCTGTGAAAGGAGACAGAAGGAAAAGAGGAGAGAGAAATTTCTCCTTAAACTTGCAACAACTCATGCTACAAAGTATTTATGGTATTTTGGGTTTTTTTTGTGTGTGAGAATTTTTTCAACATGAACCACAAAATGGATTGGGCAGATGCCACTGTATTGTTAACAAACTTGCCGAAGTCTAGGTCTCCCTCAACCTAACAATCTCTTCCTTGAGAAATGATAAATGCAACACTGGTGCAGTTAGCCTGCTGGAGGGTCCCACTTGGGCACAATGGTGGGAGAGAGCAGCAGGTGTGTACTGGATTTTTGGATATCATTATGTCGACACTGGATTTGTTAGCCAGGAAAAATCTAATTATCTTCAATGTAATATTTTAAACAGCACCCCATTTGAACCTCTCAGTGTTGTAGAATGAAGACATTCCGCACTTTATTCCCGTGCCAACACTTTGAGCAAGCACTCCAATTAGTCCCACCCCTGCTGTTTTCCCCATAAATATGAAATATTTCCGAGTTTCAGCTCTGAGTTTTAAAAGTAGTAAATTGTCAGTGTCAGTCTGGCAATGGGGGAAGAAGGCCAATGTTAGACCTTTAAAACATTCATCTGAACTGGAATAAATCATTTACCTCACTGTGCTGCCCTTTTTTAGTCACAAAACTTTTTTCAGATGTAGGATCACAGCTGGAGGAGTCATTTTGCAAATCAAAATTTATTGTCATGAACAAGTCATGAAATTTGATGTTTTGCAGCAGAATCATAGAGAAAACATACATATTATAGCCATTTTATGACATTTCTACAAAAACAATTAAATAAAATAATAATAACAAAACAAAAGTAAAGCGGTGTCTTTGGTTCATTGATTATTCAGGAATCAGAGGGGAAGAAGCTGTCCTTGTGCCGCTGAGTGGTCGTCTTTCAGCTCCTGAACCTTTTTCCCGATGGCAGCAGAGTGAAGAAGGCATGGCCTGGGTAGTGGGGGTCCTGAGGATAGAGGCTGCTTTTTTTAAGACACCCCCTCATGTGGACGTCCTCGATGGAGTGAAGTCTGGTGCCTGTGATGTTGCAGGCCAAGTTAACAACCCTCTGGAATTTATTCTTGTCTTGAGAGTTGGCGCCTCCATACCAGGGAGTGATGCCACCAGCCATAATGCTCTCCACGGTACACCTGTAGAAGTTTAAGAGAGTCTTCAGTGACATCCCGAACCTCCTCAGTCTCCTCACAAAGTCTAGCCACTGGCGAACCTTCTTTGTGATTGCATCTACATGGAGACTCCAGGACAGATCCTTGGAGATGTTGATACCCAGGAATTTGAGGTTCTTGACCCTCTCCACTACTGAGCCCTCAATGAGGACTGGGTTCCCCTGACTTCCTCCTGAAGTCCACAATCATCTCCTTGGTTTTGCTGACATTGAGCACAAAGTTGTTGTTACACCATTCAATGAACTGATCTAGAGGTATTTAAAATTATGAGGGGTCCAGACAGAACAAATGTATGTCAGCTCTTTCCACTGAGGGTTGGTGAGATATAAACCACAGGACATGGGTTATGGGTGAAAGGGGAAATGTTTGGAGGGAACATTAGGGGGAAAATCACAAGAGAATGGTGTGTGTGTGGAATGAGCTGCCCACTGAGGTGGTGAATGCGGGCTTAGTATTAACATTTAAGAAGAATTTAGGCAGGTACATGGATTGGAGTGGTATGGAGGGCTAAGGTTGGGGTGCACATCAGTTGAACGAGGTAGAATAATAGTTTGGCACAGACTAGAGGGGCAGAGGGGCCTGTTTCTGTGCTGTAACGTTCTATAATAAATCTGTTCTATTGAAGGAATAACGTATTTACATTGCCAATGGTTGAGAACTAATATCATTCATACAGGTTGATAGAAAGCTTTTCTGATGTCTGTTGGTATTTTTTTTGTGTGTAGAAGTGACCCCAATGCTCTGAGTCCCTTGCATCTGCTTCTGACTAAAACACGGAGGCCTCATGAAGGGTGGTTTTGCCAATCTCAATTATTTGAGGGGATGTAACAACATAAATTGCTAGAATAATGCAGAAGTGCACTTGGAATTTAACAAAGCCCTTGATATTGCCTCAGAAAAAAAGATACAACTGAGAATAAACATAGCAGCTTTTTTTTTCTGCGCTAAACATATAATTAGTTGACAATTCAAACCCAGCTGGTGATGGCTGTCATCTCTCAAGGAGAATCTTTGGATCAACACAGTTTTGATTTATGTTCCATATCCCTATAAGCACTGATCTCGAGCTAGAAATCACATGCACAGTGTTAGAAGTTACAGGTGACAAAGTCAATGAAGGTGGTGATTTGGCATGCTCTCTTGGCGTGGCTTGGTGTTGTTATTTTATTGCATTCCTTTGAGTCACCACAAGTTACTTTGCCACAGTGAAGGCATTGTATAAATAAAAGCTGTTTCTGGGAGATTTTAATATGTTTGGGAATTTGTTTAAATTCCTAAGTACTTTGAAGGATTTTCCTCAATCCAATTGTCACTCCCTTATCCCTTCTTTCTCTCACCAAACCTTGGGTTTACGGTGGCACCTTTGAGCTTCTATCTCAATTACTACCAATGTGGAGTGTCCCAGGGAGAACATGATACAGCTAGTCCTGTCTTTGGTGGGAGGGAGGAAGGAAAAGAGACTCCAGATTGTCATGGCTTGAACACTACAGTTAAGGGATAATCACTTGCACACCTATCCCTCACAGAGAGGAAGACATGAACAAACTCTGAGTGATAACATGAATGAATTGTTTTGTAACCTATTTATTCAGCTATATAAATAAAGGAAGCCAACAAGAGTTAGAAACGCCAGGGCGAATGGGATATGAGTTCACTGCATTTATGGGCAGCAGTTAGAAATAGCCTCAGGAGGACAGTAAAAGGATAGTTTCAGTCTTCTGGAAATAGCAAACTTTGGGCAGCAGATAGACCAAGGCAGAGTAAGGGTAAACCTCCAGTGCTGGAAGTTGGCAATCTTAGTAATGGTGTGGATACGTGATCCAATTCTCAAGGTCAAAGATGTTTCCAAGGTGGCCCACTGTTAGGTTCTGGGGTGAAGGGCTAGATTCAGTGCACAGGAACTCATTTGGTGACAGGACCAAAGGTCAGATTTTGTCGGGAGGCATCACTGAGTTTTATAAAGAGTTCGACAATTTAGAGTCTGTGGAGGAGTCAAAAGAAGAGTTGATGAGGGAAGATCAGGTCATCTTAATGTAGAAGTGGAATCAATGGTGTATTCTCAGATGATATGGCAAGGGACAGAAAATAGAACACCCAGGAGAAGCCTCTGTCAACACCCTTCCACAGTGTGACAACACAACGTAAGCTTTTGGAATTTCATCTTGCCATCTGATGAGGAACATCACAGGCCTTCAGACTCAAAGGTAAGTTCAACAATTTAAGACAACCATGCCCAGTTTTTCATTGCTGATGCTCAAGTCTGGGATTTACTGTTTCCAACACTGACGTGGATCTCAGCATACAGTGGCATTGTCCGCCCTGCTTACATGTCCCAGCTGCTTCTGAGGCATCAGGTCAGGTGGGACAGCTCAAATACCCATATACATCCAGCTCTTGAGCCGACTTCTTGAGCTTAAATCTGGTTGCAAACTACCCCCTCCACTCAATCCTTCAATTTTGTCCATATCTCCCACTGTCTCAGGAAAACTGCTATCACAATAAAGGACCTGGTCACACACTTTTCTCGCCCCTTCCATCAAGTAGAAGATACATGGTTTGATAACACAAACCTACAGATTCAAAGACAGTTTATTTCCTGCTGCTATCAGACTCTTGAATGGGTCTCACACTGGCAAAAGGTGATGCCCTTGCACTGTTCATTTTAACTGTACTTTTCTTTATTCCAGTACTATTTGAATTATTATAACACTAGTCCTATGGTGCTGTTTTATTTATGATTTGCTGTAAGAGTTGACTTGCCTGGGTAGCTCGCAGAACAAACGTTTTTTAACCATATTCAGTACATGTGACAATATTCACAGCCAGGAAAGCCCTTGTGAAAGGTAGTGGACACAGTCCAGGAAATCGCATCAAAACTCCCCACCATCGAGAATATCTACAGGGAATGCGGCCATCGGAGAGCAGCAGCAAACATCAAGGATCCATATCACCCAGGACATGCTCTATTCTCGTTGCTGCCATCAGGAAAGAGGTATAGGTGGCACAAGACTCACCCCACCAGGTTCAGGAACAGTTGCTACCCCTCCACCATCAGGCTCCTCAATGACAAACTCAATCAGGGGCTCATTTAAGGACTCTTATTTTGTGCATTATTTCTTACTGAATTTTTATTTTCTGGATTGCACAGTCAGTTTGTTTACATTCTTTGTATACATTTCTCTCTTTTGTATATGTATCTTTTCTTGAGTACAGTTTGTGGGACTGCTGATAAGTAGAAATTCTGCCTGGCCCGCCAGAAAAAGAATCTCAGGGTTGTATGTGATGTCATGTATGAACTCTGTCAATAAATCTGAATTTTCAGTTCAATCAAACTAAGTGTAAGATTCAAATACATGGGTGCTGCCAAGAGAAAGAATAGTCCATATATAATCATATAACAATTACAGCACAGAAACAGTCCATGCCGAACACTTTCTTTCTCCTAACCCCAATGACCTACATTTAACCCATAACCTTCCAAACCTTTCCCGTCCATATTCATATCCAACTTCTCGTTAAATGCTCATTTCCAGCCCGCCTCTGCCTCTTTTCTGGAAGCTTGTTCCACACACCCACCACTCTCTGAGTAAAGAAGTCCCCCCTTGTGTTTCCTCTAAACTTTTGCCCCCTAACTCTCAACTCATGTCCTTTCATTTGTAGCTCCCCCACCCCCCACTTTCTTAAAGGAAAAAGCCTCTCCACATCAACGCTATCTGTACCCTAATAATTTCAAATACCTCAATCAAATCCCCTTTCAACCTTCTATGCTCCAAAGAAAAAAGACCTAACTTATTTAACCTTTCCCTACAACGTAGACCTTGTAACCCCAGCAATTTTCTTTGCACTCTCTCCAAATTGTTGATAACATTCCTATACTTTGGTGACCAAACCTGTACACAATACTCCATGTTTGGCCTCACCAATGCCTTGTACAATCTTAACAACCTCCTAGCTCCTATACGTAATACTCTGAATTATAATGTAATTTTTCTTTTATTATTTATTCAGAAAATTTTCACTGTTTGTAATTGTATTTTTTCAGGGTTGTTGGATGTTCATAAACATTTAATGAATCTAATCACATGGATAGATCTCACAGTCAGTGAGTGTGGGAGTGGGATCTCAGAGTACCAAAGCCTTTCTGTGAGTGTAGCTGGCTCCCTCTACCAATCTGACTCCCTCGCATAACAATAACCCTTGACAATAAAGGCTCGTAGTAAACCATGAGAATTGATGGCCTTATATGTAAAGTTTAAATTAAATTTAAACATACAGCACGATAACAGGCCATTTTGGACTTGAGTCCGTGTTGCCCAATTTACAACCCCCCCCCCCCCCCCCCCGGGATGTTTTGTACAGTGAGAGGAAACTGTAGCTCCCAGGGAAAACGTGCAAACCCCTTACAGACAGCGCAGGATTCGAACCCCAGTCCTGATTGCTAGTGATGAAAAGGTGTTGCTCTAACTGCCGTGCCAACCATGCTGCCCTGAGTACAATGTGCAGATGCAGTGAGAACCCAGAGGTCCAGAGTGAGAAAACCTCATTCTCCACCCGAAGGGGGCCACCCAAAAAGTGCTGGAAGCAAATGGTAGATTGCGACTGAGGCTTCACCGTGTGGAGAAGGATAGATGATTTCAACGCAATGGAAGATCTAGCCCCGCTGCAATCAGAATTCATTGTCATGAGAATGGCATGAAATTCGTTGTTTTGCAGCAGCATCTTTAGTGCAAACATTTCTATAAACCACCTTACAACATAAATAGAAGTATATAATCAGAATCAGAATTTATAGTCATGAACAAAATATGGAATGCCTTGTTTTTGGCCAGCATTGCAGTGCAAACATTCATAAAAGTAGTGCAAGAAAAAGGCAAACTGAGGCAGTGTCTGTAGTTCATTGTTCATTCAGGAATCTGACAGCAGAAGGGAAGAAGCTGTCCTTGTGCCACTGGGTGCTCACCTTGAGGCTCTTGTACCTTTTTCCCGATGGTAATGGCCTGCATGGTGGGGGTCCTTGAGGATAGTGTGATGGATTATGTTATATTTTATATTGTTTTATGTTTTAAAGGAGATAAATTGTGGGGTTTTTTTAGTGTAGGTCACATACAAACACTTCACAACGCGGATCTCATTTAAAATGCCAGAGCTCTGCTCAAGCCAGACACTCCTGGCTCCGGGTGCCTTTGTGAAGACAATGGAAACTGCTTTGCTGAAGGACTTCACAAGTAGGTGTTAATTGGACATGCTGTGGAGTCATGGATTCTTGTTTTGGAAAGCAACAGATGAATGGACTCAGAAGTTTGGGTCTGGTGCCGCAGTCTGTCTGAATGCAGTTTGCTGTTCAAAGATCATGTGGTTTTGCAAGCAGAGAGAGAAAACAGGTTTTTTTTCTCTGAGAGAGAGTGAGAGAGTGCTGGTTTTCTGCAGTGGCTTTTGGAAGCTTGTTTGAAGCCCCATTTTGATGGGCCATGAGTTCTTAGTTCAGCCTGTTCAAAACCCTTGTGGAGATGGCTGGCTGTATAATGTTTAGCCTGAGATAAGAGGAACAGAAAAGGAACTTTGTGATGACCTGAAAGAAAGAGGTTATCATCTGGAAAACCCTGATGGGGTAAGTTTCTTTGGCAAGACACTGAAGTGGCTGATCGGAAGGAATCAGTTTCTGTGTGTCCAAGGAGCAACAAATCCCTCTCTGAAAACCAACAAGAGCGGTAACCACTTACCTTTCAAGCACCAAAGCCTGGTGAAGATTCATAAACGTTCAATTCTGTGCACAGTATAAGAATTGCCTGATACCGGTGAACTTGGAGAAGTGAGATTGGACTGTGAATCAAAGAACTTTTCTGAACTTACACACACATTACATACACGTGTGCTTAGAATTAGAAGGGGGGTTAAGTTAGGTTATGTTAAATAGTAAGTTAACATTTGATCCTGTTTTTATGTTTAAAGATAATTAAAAGTAACTTTTGTTTAAGTAATAATTTGTCTTGGTGAATTTCTATTGCTGCTGTGTTTTGGGGTCCTCTGGGCCCATTACAATAGAAACTGCTTTCTTAAGACACCGCCTCTTGTAGATATCCTCGATGAAGACTGGTGCACATAATGTCACAGGCCAAGTTAACAACCCTCTGGAGTATTTTCCTGTCCTGAGCATTAGCATCTCCATACCAGACAGTGATGCAACCAGCCAGAATACTCTCCACAGTACACCTGTAGAAGTTTTCGACAGTCTTCCGGTGATGTACCGAATCTCCTCAAACTCCTCACAAATATAGCCACTTTGTGATTGCAACGACATGGATTAGCTCAATCTTTTGAATTTTATATATTAGTCATTTGGTTTTCCTTTATGGTGATGTGATAATTATTGTACTTTTCCTGTTAAGTCTTCTCCACACATACCTTTGTTGGCATCTAATTTCCAGCCTTCACTATTAACTTTCACATCATTTAGTGTCTTTTCCTCTCTGCCCCAGTCACAAACCTTTCTCACTTCTCTCCCAACCCCCCACACCAATAACACTCCACCCTTTCACAGCACCCAATAACTTGTTTTATCTCTAACATTCCCCAATGACCTAAAACATTGATCTCCCTAATATTTGCTATGTTTTTTGCTGCAAACCAAGTTCATTGCAGGGTGAATTTCATTCTTTCATAGAATTTTTTTTGCAGACTTGCTCAAAGCCAACAACTGGTCATTTCCAATTTTTAAACTATTACATATTTTTCACAGCCCATGTAGAGACTTTGCTTCCTTCTTGACATTGGACACATGCAGTGTTAACATTTTTACGAATGTAAATTGCTATGTCAACAGATCACAATTAAAATTCTGCATTAATAGTCACAGTGTAATTGCATGCTCTGACCACTAGATGGCCCTAAGGAACGAATCTGCCTCATTATAGATATATTTGCAGAATAATTCAACAGATCAAATCAATGTATATTTTAAAGCATCTATTTTCATTTTCTAAGTTTGCATTTTCAACATTGGGCATGTTTGGGGAGCCGGGATGGACAATTTATCAATGACAATAGTCTTCCCTAGTCACCTGTCAAAATATTAAAAATGAGTTTGCGTAATTAAATAAATATT
The DNA here is from genome assembly GCF_036971445.1 of Narcine bancroftii. Taxonomy (NCBI): domain Eukaryota; kingdom Metazoa; phylum Chordata; class Chondrichthyes; order Torpediniformes; family Narcinidae; genus Narcine; species Narcine bancroftii. Next base: position 77,312,737 of record NC_091480.1, on the reverse strand, counting down.
ACCTGCTTTAAGCCATTCTGTTCATTTGTACGTTGTGATGAATTAATTAACAAAAAAAGAAAATGTAAGTACGTCTTATTCACACCTTCTGCTGTATTTTAAAAGATTTCTCTGCCTATTTTATGAATAAAGTCAGATGGTCAGTGGTGGAAATATTTTATGGATTTTGAATCTGTTAAATCAATGGTTGTTGTTAATGCATAAGAACTGTGTCATTACCTAACAAACACAGTCACACGCGCGCGCACACACACACTCACACACACCCACACACACCCACACACACCCACACACACACTGTGAGTTCATCAGGTGTGTGTGTGGGTGTGTGTGGGTGTGTGTGGGTGTGTGTGAGTGTGTGTGCGTGTGAGTGTGTGTGTGGGTGTGTGTGTATTACTAATACCTCCTTCAATATGAACTCTGGTAAATTTAAGCAGTGAACAATGGTTGACCTGAACAACATTTAACAGTTTTAACATGACATTCTGAACTGATATAACACCAGCTATTCTTAGTATGAGTTTATCTTTGGAAATATTTTCCTTCTGTAAACCAGCTTGTTAGAGGGGGCATGGAAGCTGAGTGAAGTCCTTCAAAACAGGTTCATTGCTTGATAAGCTTGCTGCACAGAAACGATTCCATTGCAACCAAGAAAAACTATCTAACAAATCCACTTCCTCGTTCTCAGTCCACCCACAGGTTACAAGACTGAATAGTGGAAGTTCTGATCTCAATTATGAAACGCCAAACCAGGCCAATCCACAGATTTCAATCCACAGATCATGGGCCTCAATTCCCTTTCCCAATTTTGGACCATGCACTTTCCTCACTAACCAGGGCCCAGGTGTCAGTTTAAGTCTACCAGCCATTTCTTCAGACCTGAGTTCAACATTCATTTACCCTTCAGAGATCAACGGTTTCATGATGAACTATAAGATTTCAAATTTATTATCACAGTACATACATGACATCACATACAACCCTGAGATTCTTTTTCCAGTGAGCAAAGCAGAATTACCACTTACTGGTAATGAAAGAAAACTGTACACAGTGTACACATGTCTTCTTCTTTGGCTTGGCTTCGCGGACGAAGATTTATGGAGGGGGTAAAAGTCCACGTCAGCTGCAGGCTCGTTTGTGGCTGACAAGTCCGATGCGGGACAGGCAGACACGGTTGCAGCGGCTGCAGGGGAAAATTGGTGGGTTGGGGTTGGGTGTTGGGTTTTTCCTCCTTTGCCTTTTGTCAGTGAGGTGGGCTCTGCGGTCTTCTTCAAAGGAGGTTGCTGCCCGCCAAACTGTGAGGCGCCAAGATGCACGGTCTGAGGTGATATCAGCACACTGGCGGTGGTCAATGTGGCAGGCACCAAGAGATTTCTTTAGGCAGTCCTTGTACCTTTTCTTTGGTGCACCTCTGTCACGGTGGCCAGTGGAGAGCTCGCCATATAACACGATCTTGGGAAGGCGATGGTCCTCCATTCTGGAGACGTGACCCACCCAGCGCAGCTGGATCTTCAGCAGCGTGGACTCGATGCTGTCGACCTCTGCCATCTCGAGTACTTCGACGTTAGGGATGAAAGCGCTCCAATGGATGTTGAGGATGGAGTGGAGACAACGCTGGTGGAAGCGTTCTAGGAGCCGTAGGTGATGCCGGTAGAGGACCCATGATTTGGAGCCGAACAGGAGTGTGGGTATGACAACGGCTCTGTATACGCTTATCTTTGTGAGGTTTTTCAGTTGGTTGTTTTTCCAGACTCTTTTGTGTAGTCTTCCAAAGACGCTATTTGCCTTGGCGAGTCTGTTGTCTATCTCATTGTCGATCCTTGCATCTGATGAAATGGTGCAGCCAAGATAGGTAAACTGGTTGACCGTTTTGAGTTTTGTGTGCCCGATGGAGATGTGGGGGGGCTGGAAGTCCTGGTGGGGAGCTGGCTGATGGAGGACCTCAGTTTTCTTCAGGATGACTTCCAGGCCAAACATTTTGGCAGTTTCCGCAAAGCAGGACGTCAACAATAAAGAAATGTAAACAAACTGACTCTGCAATACAGAGATTTTTTAAAAATCAATAAAGTGCAAAAATAAGAGTTCTTAAATGGGTCCATGACTGCATTTATTTTGAGGGGACTTATGGTGGAGGAGTAGCAGCTGTTCCTGAACCTGGTGGTGTGAATCTTGTGGAAACTATGCCTCTTTCCTTATGGTAGCAGCGAGAACAGAACATGTGCTGGGTAGTGTGGATCCTTGATGATTGCTGCTGCTCTCCGACGGCAGTGTTCCCTGTAGATGTTCTCGATGGTGAGGAGGATTTTGCTTGTGATGTCCTGGGCTGTGTCTACTACATTTTGGAGTGCTTTACACTCAGGGGTATTGATGTCCCCAAACCAGACTGTGATGCAGCCGGTCAGAACACTTTCCATTAAATATCTGTATAAATTTGCCATAAATATTTGTATATTCTGTTTATCTTTGAATCATGGAATTAGAAATGTTGGTACAAGAGGCCATACAGCCCATCAAGTCTGGGTGAGCTGCTAGAAGAGCAATCCCATTAGCCTCATCCTGTTGTCATCTCCACATTTCCCAACAAATTATTCTCTCCAAATCCAAGCCACTTCCCACCTGAAGGCACTGATTGATTCTGTTTCCACTACCCCAATAGGCAGTGAATTCCAAGTTCTCTGAGCAATCTTCCCTGTACCTTTTTCTGATATTTTAATCCATGCCCGTGGTCCTTGAACCATCAGTTAATGGCAGCAGCTTCTCTCTAACCCATAGATGATTTACCTCACCTCTTTCAGATGTCCTCTCAATCGTCCTTGCTTCAAGAAGAACATAAAACACAGAACATAGAACAGGCCCTTCAGCCCATATCCTTGGGTATGGGTTTAACTTTGAAAATACTTCCCCTCATTGGACATAAATTTTAATTTTAAATTTAGTAATGCAGGCCCTTCCAGCTCACAAGCCGGTGATACACAAATACCCCCATTGAACGTACGATCTCTATACATTTTGAAGGGTGGAAGGAAAGTGGAGCGCCTGGAGGAAACCCACGCAGACATGGGGAGAACGAACAAACTCCTTACAGGCAGTGCCAGATTTGAACCCGGGTCACTGGTGTTGTAATAGCTTTGTGCTAACCGCTATGCTAACGGTGTCACCCTGTACAAATTAATGCCCAAATTAAATTAAAAGTCTGCCACTAGCTCATGAGTCTTATCCCTCTACTCCTTGCATTTTCATTTGCCTTTCTAAAAGCCTCTTAAGTGCTACTTTTCTATCTGCTTCTACTACTCCTGGCAGCCCATTGCAGATACCCACCACTCTGTGTAAAAAAACTTGTTCTGCACATCACCCTTTAAGCAATACCCTCCATCTACTCAAGTCCTCTAGTATGTCACATTTTTACCCCAAGGAATAGATTCTGACTGTCCACCCTCACATAGCTTTATAAGTTTTTGGCAAATCATCAGTAGATTTATAAGGTTGAGAAAGAACCCTCTCACACAAATATCCATGAGGTCCTGTATAATTTAATCTCCCTCCAGAATTGATGAAGGATCTTCAAACTGAACTGTTAACTCTGCTTTTTCTCTCTCCAGATATTGCTCTAATTGCAGTGTTCCCATAACTTTCTTATTTCGTTTTCTGTGTCTGAAGTTTACATTCCTCTTGCTAATAGCCTGAATAGATCTGAGATTGTCTGATCTCGGAAGCTAAGCAGACTCAAGCCTGGTCAGTACGTGGAGGGGAGTCCGCCTACGAACACCAGATACTGTAGGTTTCTGTGAGGGGCGCTGGACAAAGTGGAAACTCTCTGCCTACCTTACGATAGAGAAAAGTTAAAGAATTTAATTTATGTTACATTCTAAATGTAATATTATGTGAACCTTTATCTTTTTACCTTGAGCATATGGGAAAAACTTCAGAGATCTTTTTAGCAGTATGCTTAATGCTTAATGCGTACCATGTCCTTTTATATTAAATGGACAGGTTTGGTCACATAGCATCAAGTTGGCCACCAAGTGAAAGGTGTACAGGGCCATTGTCATATCAGCCTTGCTATATGGACGTGGTGCCCATAATTAGAGTCACTTACGTCAGCTTGACCAACTGCAGCAGTGTCATCGATGTTCTCTGATGAACTCAAGGTCTCTGATAGCGAGGTCCTTTCTTGAGCTGAAATGCCAGCATTTTCAACCTTGGTGATGTCAGCCCAACTGCATTGGGCAGGACATGTTGTCAGAATGCCTGACAGAAGACTGCCCAAGCACATCTCATACAACCAACTGTCCAGTTGTACCCGAAAATGAGGAGGGCAGTAACTACGCCACAAGGATGACCTGCACAGGAGCTTCAAGAAAGCTGACATTGCCCCATCAACATGGGAAGATCTGGCTCAAGATCGCTCACCGAGATGGGATGCCATCAGAAAAGGTGTGGACGCTGCTGAGAATAAGCTCAAAGAGGCACCAGAGGAAAGGCTCAGGAAGAACCATAGCAGAGCTTCTGCCCCTGCTGCCCCTCCAGGCATCACCTGCCAGGTATGTGGCAAGCAAGGATCAGCCTGCACAGCTACTTCAGGACACATATATCAAACCCCACAAACTGACTGAAAGGAACCATCATCATCCTCTGGGATGAATAGCCAGAGAGACCAGATATATTAAATTAAACTTCAGTTCAGGTGGTGCCCCAGGAGGAGCTGATCATTTAAGTTGTAAGTTTATTTGTCACATTACACTGTACAATGAAGATTTTGCTTCCTGAACATTTTTGTGTGCGTTTCATGGATTTTGGGCTACTGATCACGAAAATCACCTGAAAATTTTCCTATTACAATCCGTTTTTTAGAATACACATATTTTTGTGATCTCCTGTCATATTTTAAGTCATCTTCAAGCAGACAAAACCACGAAGTGCAACATGTCATTGAAAATTAATTTTCTGCCTTCGCATCACAGGAGCAGTGAGTACATAGTTCGGGGGAGTGGTCTGGCCACTGGCTTCTGGGGAGGAATAGCTCCAAAGGTATTTACTTCTCCTTGGCTTTCAAAATTATAATAAGATAGTGATAAAAGGTGTAAGTGCAATAAAAATAATATAATGTTGGAAGAGTGGACGGAACGTCAGTTAAAGGCTACCCGCTAATTTTGCGTTGTTTACAAACCAAAACACTTCTGCACCTGCAGCCTAGCCAATGCACTTTCCTTGTTCTCCTACTGTCATTTCCCCGACTTTTGGTAGTATCATAGATTTTTTTTCTGATAAGGAATACCGTGGAGAAAAACACTAAGAAGAAAAAACTATCTGGGTGGGACGGAAAGAAGACGAAAGAAGTTGCAAATCAAGAAAAATAATCATCAAAATGTCAGAGATTGGATGCCTACTTTTCATTCCATAAGTACACAAGGTCCGCTGCATCAGAGGTGGAACCCTCTGAAGATTGTTACCTAACCTTCAGCTCAGAACCAGGAGATGGAGACGTTGTGGTTGCACCTGAGGTGAAACCTTCGAAAGACTTGCTAGTACCTACTTTTGGCCTAGGAGCTGGTGACAGCAATCTGGCTGCTACAGCTGCACAGGTGGTGGAAGTGGAACCCCTAGAAGATGGATCTTTTCAGTAGACTATCGTCCAGAGGACAAAGATGACACAGTAAGATTATATGTGATCATTGACACACATATGGAATACCCAACCTGTTTTGTGAAACACCAGTAACACCTGATCTAGTACGTTGTCTTCTTGAGTTAGGCCCTCGTCAGCCAGGTTTTAAAGATCATTTTGACAGTTTTCCAAAGGATGAAGCTGGACATCATTTCAGTGAACTTAGTACAAGAATAGGCACTGGCTTTGTTTTTCTTGTTGGCTTGCATATTGGTTGGAGTGATCCAAAATAATGTTGCAAGATTTTTGTTAAAGGTACACACAAAATTGAAAAAAAGTGAAAGTCACCAAAAAATGGAGAAAACTCTTTTCCTTACAAAATGTCATTTGTTCAATGACAGAACTGTCTTTGCTGGCCTTGTAACCTTGTAACAGCAGAAAGGAAAGAGAGGAAAAGGAGGGAGGGATGGAAGGGGAGAGGAGAGCAGTGGCGGGGAGGAAGAGGCGGGTGAGGAGGCTTTATTCACTGGTTGCTTGTGGCACCTTTTAATGTGCTCTCGCTCTCCCTAACATCAACACCTGGCTACGTCACTGATCCCAGCCCTCCATGTGCATGTTCTATTCTCCACTGAAGCCTGGCAGAGTTATCCTGCTTTTGAATTAGACAGCAGTGAGAAAGTGAGAATGTTGCAACAGAGACCAGGTGTATCAATTGAACATGTCTGGGCATCAGCGCTGGATCTGATTGAATTGGTGACAAAATTTGCAAAGGAAAAGTCTCGCAAAATGAGATTTTGATGTGCCTGAAATTGAAACTTTTATGAAACTTAAATTTTAACAACACAATTAACAAGATTATTACCTCCGACAAGGAGGTTACGTTTATAACCCTGTCTGTTTTGTGTTTGTTTTTCTGTCTGACTGTAAGCAAAATATTGTCCTAACATGACATATTGGTTATGCCAAGTGACCTTAAAAGGTGTGTGAAGTAAAATGTTTTAATGTTGTGTTGCCCTTGGTAGTGGGATACATTCTACCAAGTGCTCTTTAGTTCAAAATGATTTGTGTGCCAAAATATTTTCTTTTGAATTTAATCTAATTAATAATACTTTATTCTGTGCATGACATTGTTTAATACAATTTGAAGTTGAACAGAGAATACATATGTCCAAAGTGAGATGATCTCGTTTTTATCCTGATGTTGATCCTCTATGTGACAAATGTCAAATTTTTGAGGCCTCTCTGATTCATGTGTTCTGGGAGCATCCAGAACTATTTGGGACAATTTTTAAAACTCTAACGCAGATTTTTAGGATTAAATTAGAACCATGTCCTTTTATTGCCTTGTTTGGTTATTCTCCAAAAGAGAGGATTTCCTTGAATTCAACTCAAAAAAAGAAAAGTAGCTTTCACTTCTTTGATGTCCAGACGAGCAATTTTGATAAGGTGGAAAGAGAGCAGAGCACCAACTCATACGCACTGGTTACAGGATGTTATGTCTTGCTTGAGTTTGGAGAAAATTAGATCTAATGTTAAAGAGATCAAGGTTGAATTTGACAAGATATGGGGCCCATTCATGGACTATTATCATAATTTGATTGCTTCGGCAGGGGGGCTCTGGGGGTTTTCTATCCAACATCTGAGAGCCGATACTTGATTCTTCACAATTCATTTTCTGGTGATTGTGTTTAGTGGGAGGGGTTAGATCAGTATGGGGTGGGGTCATTTTTTTTCTTTTGTTCTTATTTTTGTTTTTTTCTCCAACTAGAAGAGATTGGTCTATTTAGATAATCACAATGTATATCTCAGTATTAGAATGAGGTGAAATTCTTATAAAGATTTTTGTGAATTATATAAATCATGTATAATTGATATGTGACTCGTATTCTTTATTGCATTGTAGAAAAGCTATATAATTAATTAATATCTCAACAATGTAAATGTGTAATATTTCTATCTATCAAATTAATTTTTAAAAATTTAAAAAAAGAATTTGAGAAAGATGACCATAGATTGATGTATTACTTATTTTTGCAATTTAAAATAAATTCAGCAGTTTCAAGTTCTGTGCTTTTCAATTTTTCTACAAAACATGCTTTTGAAAATCCAAGTTGGCTATTTTTTTGAGGAGGGTGCAAGTAGGTGGCCTTGCCAAGGGTGCAAAATAGTCTGGCCCTGATGAGCACTCGTAGTAAAGCAAATTCAAGGGTCGAGAAAATGACCATCAACAATGTTGATGGCAATGGCATGTGTTCCACTTATCTTAACCTGCCCACATTGGACCACATTTTTCTGACCTTACCAATATCTAGCACAGTTGCAGAACGATCCTTTTGCCAGCTCAAACACATTAAGTCCTACCTTTGTTATGGAGATGGTGCTGCCACCACCCCTCCCACAATGCCACTCTCCCCAGTCTGACGCCGCCAGAAAATCAGTGCGGCCAGCCGTTCAACCACTGACTGGTCTGTTCATCACCTGGTATGTTTCGTGGCCAATGCTCCCTTGAATTTTTAGTCATGAGTGAGCACAAAAATCGCATGCTGTGGAAAAGATTTTCCTGTGACAGTAGTATGTGCACACTGAATGCTTGTGCAAAAGTAAACTTGAATTTGCTTCAAGATCATTTTGGCACAGCCTATCTCTCATGGGTAATAAAACTGTATTGACATGTTTTAATATAATGCAAGTATGATTGCATTCTCTGAAGTAATGTATTTAGTTAAGATTTTATTCTATACTTTGAACTACGTTATTTAGGCAACTGACTTTTTGTGCGCACGTTAATTTTCTTGGTGTGCTTGTTGCAAAATGCGTGTGCGTACACGCGCACAGCTTAAAGGGAAGTGGTCATGACATCTTTTTTATGTGCTCACTCTCCCTAACATTAGAACCTGGCTACACCCCTGGTTGGTCTCTGACGTGAGAGACATCTCACGGTGCTGAGTGCAAATGAAAACCAGCAGAAAAACATGTTTAGGTCAGTTGAACTAATGCAATTTGTTAGCATCATGCGATTAAACAGGCTAAATGCAACAAAAGTTCACGTTTCTCCAATTCCTATGTGATACAGCACATTTGAAATGATCTTTGTGTTTAGCTTGAAGTTCTCTATCATAATCCCCAATTTTTTTTCAGGAAGGAAGCAAACGCTTTGAAAAAAAATTGGTGTCCAGTGTTATGGCTAATACAGCAAGAAGGGTTCTTCTGTGAGCAGTCTAGCAGATCAGCTTCCTACAGCCATATAAAGTAGAAGAGCACAATTTTTTTTAACAGGGTATGGAGTTGCAATAAAAAATAAAGATCAATTAGTACAAAGCAAGGGCAGCAGAACAGCACTGTTTGGGGCTTCATTCTAACTGGCTGTTGTGTGGGAAGGGAAAGAAGTTTGATGGGTGCAAAGAGTAACAAGTCAGGACACAGATTGAACACAGGAATGATCTTTATTAAAACACACGTAAGGGGATTGCAACAGGGATAACACACACTCGTACTCTCAGTCACACAACACAGTATAATCAGTCACATCGGACTCAACACTACTGATAGTAGTAATTGCTTACGCTCATGCAATCACAGTAAAACCCACTGATGTTGGACTTAACACTGCCCATACTAGCAACTGTGAACAGACATGCAAACACAGTACATCCAGTCACATCAAACTTATCACACCCGATACTAGCAACTGTGTACAGAGTTATAACAACTCAGGATTACAATACACTACCTGCCTTTCCTGGACTAATATAAGTATGGCTCCAATGCTATCTACAACATTAATATGCAATAGCCCCATCCCTATGTGGTGCACACCTTACCAACGACTCTTCCAGCGTTGTCCACAGTTTGCGACCTGGAGTGGAGCAGGGTTCATCTCAGGACTGAAAAGTTAAAAAAAAAGAGCTACTACATGTGGTGGACTTTATGGTGTGGCAAGCTGGAGGGTCTGACCCAGGCAATCACCCAGGTGGGTGGGCAGAATCCAACCTTGATTGAAAGGCGATGTGACTTCTGACCAAGTTCCAGATGGAGAGGTCACATGACCCTCCACAATCCACACTACACTGGCGCACATGAAAAAATAATCTAAGGGTTGTATGTGATGCTATGTATGTAGTCTGACAATAAATCTGAACTTTGAACTTTCAGGAGTCTATTGGCTGCAGTGAGGAAGCTGTCCAACCCTAATGGGACACGCTTTTACACTTGAGCTTGTGGGACCTTCAGTATGCTGGTGGTAAGTGAACTTTGTGTGATCCTCTCAACAACATTCAATACCTCATGGTCTGGACACCAATATCCCTGAGCGTAAAGCCCTGCAATAGATAGTGGACACAGCCCAGGACACCACAGGCAAACCCTCCACACCATCCAGAACATCTACAGTGAACGCTGCCATTGGAGAGCAGCAGCAATCATCAAGGATCCACATCATCCAGCACACGCTCTGTTCTTGCTGCTACCATCAGGAAAGAGGTCTAGGTCCCACAAGTCGTGCACCATCAGGTTCAGGAACAGCTGCCACCCCTCCACTATCAAACTTCTCAGTGACAAACTCCTCGACAACAAACTCAATCAGGAACTTTATTGATTTTTTCCTCTCTGTATTGCACAGTCAGTTTGTTTATATTTCTTTATTTGTTTCCATGTGTATGTTGAGTATAGGTTTTTTTTGGTTCCATTACCAATAAGTGGTAATTCTTCTTTGCTGACAGGAAAAAGAATCTCAGTGTTGTATGTTTGCACTCTGACAATAAATCTGAAATCTGAGCTTCTTCAGGACAGCTACTGCACCACAGTGTGATGTATCCGGCAGTACGCTTTTAGAGTTGTTAGGGGCGCGGGTGTGTGGTTCACCTAATTTTCTACAATGGTTTTCAAACAAATGTCATAGAGTCACAGAGTTCTCTAGAATGAAAACAGGCCCTTCGGCCCAACATGTTGATGCTAATCAAGTTATCTACTGAAGCTTATTTTTTTTGTGTCTGAGATTTTTACTGGTTCTATTAGGTCCTCTGTTCTCTCAACTACTGGTTTCAGTGTGAAATGGGCAACTGAATGAGGTATTTTACCAGAGTCATTGCCTGAACCCCTACTAACCACATATCCAGCTTTTAAATCATCCCATTTTGCCATTTAATCTCTGCCCTCCCATCCTGGCATAGACTTAGCTTTTTGGTTTTGGCCCAATCCTGATCTCAAGGCTTCAAGGAAGGATGCCATGTTCCTAAAAAAGGGTATAAAAAAGATTCATGAGAATGGTTTGGGGAGTGAGGGATTTTGGCCACAGGGTTAGACTGGAGAAGCTGACATTGTTCTCCTGAACCAAAGGAGACAGGGATGAGATTTGATAGAGGGGAGCAAGATCATGACATGAAAGGCGGAAGTTGTTTCGATTTACATGTGATGCAAAGATCAAGGGCCATGGATCACAATAATAATAAATGGAGAAGATCTGGATCTGACATTAAGGATGGCAGTAAAACAGTCAGGGCTCTAGGTACAAGCTGAGCTATGGAAGTGAAGGGATTGTTTTACAAAGCACAGGGTTCATTTGGTTGAATAGCTTCCTGCTATGTTGTTACCACTCAATGATTCTATGTTCACCTCAATTTAGACATACAGCACAGTAACAGGCCCTTTTGGCCCACGAGCCCATACCACCCAATTAGACCCAATTAATTTACACCCCCGGTACGTTTTTGAATGGTGGCAGGAAACCGGAGCCCCTGGGGAAAACCCATGCAGACACAGGGAGAATGTACAAACTCGTTACAGACAGCAGGGGATTCGAACCCCAGTCCCGACCATTGGTGCTGTGTACCAACCGTGCCCCTCAATCGATATTATTTTTTCTCTTTAACATTTTATCCCTTATTTGACCTCAGTTTTGATGGACATCTCTTTAATTTTGAAATCATTCCAAACACATATTAGAAAATGATCAGAATCCCATTATTCTTTTTAAAGAAGCAATTAACTCTTTTGTTTCATTTGTTTCACTGGTGATATTTGTGTAAATGGTAAGCAGTTCATTGTGGAAATTACTTGAAAGACTTTATAAAACCTGAATGTAAAATTTGAACGATGATTACAATTGAAGCAGGAACTTCAGAAGTTAATCTCTTCTCGACTGATATCAATTTAGTATTTCCCCATTTTCAAGCTTGGTAATAAATATAAAACAAGTCCCATGGCAACATAATAGTCTTCCTGTTTAACTGAGGCAATGTGAATAGATGGCAAGCAGAAAAAACAAAAAATAAAATGTTCAATAACTAATGGAAATTCCTTACAAGTGAAATGCATAAGGCAAAAAAGATGGTGGTTCCTTAATATTCAAATAATAAAGATGTGAATCAAAGTGCTTTGCAACCAAAGATTAATCAGGGTGACCTTCATTTAGCTCAACAAATTAAGCATATTGACCAGAAATTGAAATGCATCTGTTTGAACAGATTATTGATCAGTTTACTAAAGGCCAACAAATGCTTGAGGACCTACTTTGGAAAATCAGTAACAATTCTTGTTTGTTGCAGGATATTACTTATTCAATCAAAGATCTTTCTCTACCATTGCAGATGGAAAAGAAAATCAGTTAAACCCAGTAAAAACACAATGCTGGCAAAACTCAGCAGATGAAACAGTGTACTTTATATAGTAAAGATCAAGATACATTATCAATGTTTTGGACTTGAGCCCTTCATCAGGTAAGTCACCGTGATGAAGGGCTCAAGCCCAAAGTCCCAGCATTTTTTTTCCAACAGCAGTGCCAGAATGGTGTCTGTGTAAAAGGGGCGATCCGGCATTCCTGCACCATGATGGGAATCGATGTGTTTGCATACTATTTTTTTTAGTGTTTTTAAAACATGGACAAAACATGGAAGTAGGACAACAGGAAGAATCTTTCTTAATAAAATTATATTGCTGTCCCGCTCTCTCCCTGCAGTCTTGTTGCCTGCTCTCTGTTGCTGTTTGGCTGCTCATGAAGAAGAGTAAGGGGAGAGGAGTCACGTGATGGAGTAGTGGCCGGACGGTGAACTCCAGCCCTCTCCAGAAAAGTCGGGAAAAACAAGAGAAAATACAAAGGCACAGAAATACAAGTTAAAGAAAAGTGAGTATAAAGGTGGAAAGAAGATGGAGACAAAAGGAGAAAAATCAAAATCAACGGAAAGAAGAGAGGAAGAGAAGACAACGGAGGAAAAAGGTGAAGGCCTTACCTGTCCGAAGAGGCCCGCTGTGGAGAGAAGACCCCACTACCTCAGGTCGGTAGAAAGAGAACTACAACAATGGCTCACAGAGCCGAGTAAAAGTGCGCAACCGCGCATGCGCGACTCCTCGCGCATGCGCGATGCGCATACAAAAAAACACACCGACGGGAGGGGGGACCAGCTGGGGAGTCGATCTCCACAGCCGGCAACGACAGCTGCAGAACACCTGCAGCAAGAAGAGACCACAGAAGACAATAGAAACAAGAAAGAAGAGGAGGAAAGGGCAGCAAAGAAACAACAGATGGTCAACCTAGAGGAAGAAGAAGAGGAAGAGGAAGAGTACAGGGAAATAGAAGAAGAAAAGATAGGCAAGGTAAAGGAGGTACTTGCTCTTGTTAGAGGATACATGGAGTCATTTAAAGAATGGCAAACACAGGAATTCAATGATTTAAGAAGAAGAATAAACAACACAGAAAAGAAAATAAATAAAATGGATATGACCTTAACAGAAATGGGGAAAAAAATGGACAAGATGGAAGAACGGGCAATAGCAGCAGAAATGGAGGTAGAAGACTTAAAAAAGAAATTGGAGGAATCTAATAAAAAAACTAAAGAGACACAAGAATTACTAGCCCAAAAAATAGATATAATGGAAAATTATAACAGAAGAAATAACATAAAGATAGTGGGCCTTAAGGAAGATGTAGAAGGCAAGAATATGAGGGAGTTTATAAAAGAATGGATCCCTAAGGCCCTAGGATGTCCAGAACTACAGCAAGAAATGGAAATAGAAAGGGCACATAGAGCATTGGCCCCTAAACCACAACCACAACAAAAACCAAGATCTATTGTAGTAAAATTCCTAAGATATACTACAAGAGAAAAGGTACTGGAGAAGACAATGGAAAAAGTAAGAGAGGGCAACAAACCACTGGAGTATAAAGGGCAAAAAATCTTCATTTATCCAGATATAAGCTTTGAACTCCTAAAGAAGAGAAAAGAGTTCAATGCAGCAAAAGCGATTTTATGGAAGAAAGGATATAAATTTACACTGAAGCATCCTGCGGTATTGAAAATATTTATTCCAGGACAACAAAACAGACTATTCTCGGATCCAGAAGAAGCACGAAAATTTGCAGAACAATTACAAAAATAGACTGAGGGATGAAGACGGGTAATGAGAGCAAAAATTATCACGATTGATATGTATGTGGGTAAAGACAAAAATAGACTGAGGGATGAAGACGGGTAAGGAGGGTAAAAATGACCACGATTGATATGTATGCGGGTAAAGAGGTATAAGAGTGAATAGAGACAATGGGCATATGTGAAAGTATCTGTAATTAGAGGAAAACATAGAAAGTATAGACAAGAATTAATAAGGGAAGGTAATGGAATAGAGAGAATAAGGAGGGAACTAAAAGAGTGACCTTTGTGACATATAAAAAACGAAATCTTTTCTGGGGGGGCTGGGTGGGGGGAAAAGAGCGGTCACTGCAAAATCAGTTGACGCTTGCGAGTGGATTCGCAAATCCAAATGGAGAGGGGAGATGTGGTTGTCCGACAAGGGATAAAGGGCAACTCAGGAGGGGAAGGGGAGATTGGGGATAAAGAAGATAGAAATAGGAGAATAAGGAAAATGTTGGATGTTGTAGGAATGTTGTCTGGTAAAGAGTTGAAAATAAGAAAACAGAAATGGAAAAGGAGGAAAGGTAATGATGGAAAAACGGAAAGAGAAGATAAACAAAATATAAAATGGCTACGCTGAACTATATGACTCTAAATATTAATGGAATACATAACCAAATTAAAAGGAAGAAACTACTAAATTTACTGAAAAAGGAAAAAATAGATATAGCATTTGTCCAAGAAACACATTTAACTGAATTGGAGCACAAGAAATTAAAGAGAGATTGGGTAGGACATGTAACAGCAGCATCGTATAATTCAAAAGCAAGAGGAGTGGCTATATTAATTAGCAAAAATGTGCCATTTAAAATAGAAGAGGAAGTAATAGATCCAGCAGGGAGATATGTTATGATAAAATGTCAGATATATTCAGAGCTTTGGAATCTACTTAATATATATTCACCTAACGAAGAAGATCAAAAGTTTATGCAAGATATCTTTTTGAAGGTAGCTAATACGCAAGGGAACATACTAATAGGAGGGGATTTCAATCTGAATTTGGATCCAAATATGGATAAAACGGGGAAAAAAATTAACAGGAAGAACAAAGTAACCAAATTTATAATTAAATCAATGCAAGAAATGAAACTTGTGGACATATGGAGGAAACAAAACCCAAAAGAAAAGGAATACTCATACTACTCGACTAGACATAAAACATACTCAAGGATAGACCTATTCCTGTTATCAGCCCACATACAAGGGAGAGTTAGGAAAACGGAATATAAAGCTAGACTATTATCGGACCACTCACCCCTGTTATTGGCAATAGAGCTAGAAGACATCCCTCCAAGAATGTATAGATGGAGATTAAACCCCATGCTACTTAAAAGACAGGATTTTAGAGAATTTATTGAAAAACAATTAAAAATGTACTTTGAAGTAAATACGGAATCAGTGGAAGATAAGTTTATACTATGGGACGCAATGAAAGCATTCATTAGAGGGCAAATAATAAGTTATGCAACCAAGATGAAGAAGGACTATAATCAGGAAACAGAGCAGTTGGAAAGGGAAATAATAAACATAGAAAAAAAATTAGCAATAAAGGAAGATACAACCAAAAGAAGAGAATTGGCGGATAAAAAAATAAAATATGAAACATTACAAACATATAATGTGGAGAAGAATATAATGAAGACAAAACAGAAATATTATGAACTAGGGGAAAAAACACACAAAATCCTAGCATGGCAGCTTAAGACAGAGCAAACTAAGAAAATGGTCTTGGCAACAAGGAAAAAAGACAAACAAATTACATATAATCCAAAAGAAATTAAGGAAAACTTCAGAGAATTCTATGAACAATTATACCGAACCGAAAACGAAGGGAAAGAAGGGAAAATAGATGAATTTTTGACTAAAATTGAACTACCAAAACTACAAATAGAGGAACAAAATAAATTAACAGAACCATTTGGAACAGTAGAAATACAAGAGATAATAAAAAATTTACCAAATAATAAGACACCAGGAGAGGATGGACTCCCAATAGAATTCTACAAAACATTTAAAGACCTAATAATACCGCCCCTCCTGGATGTAATCAACCAGATTGATGAGACACAAAACTTACCAGATTCATGTAAAACAGCAATAATTACAGTGATACTAAAACAAGGGAAAGATCCACTCTCACCAGCGTCATATAGACCAATATCTTTGCTAAACACAGATTATAAGATAATAGCTAAACTATTAGCGAACAGATTAGCAGAACAGGTACCGAAAATGGTAAATTTAGACCAAACTGGATTTATCAAAAAAAGACGCACAACAGACAATATTTGTAAATTTATTAACTTAATTCATGCAGTAGAAGGAAATAAAGCACCGGCAGTAGCAGTTGCTTTAGACGCAGAGAAGGCCTTCGACAGAGTAGAATGGAATTACTTGTTCAAAGTATTGCAAAAATTCAGTTTACCGGAGAAGTATATTAATTGGATTAAAGCATTATATAAGGGACCGTTAGCGAAAGTGACAGTAAATGGACATGTATCAAAGCAATTTAACTTAAGCAGGTCAACGCGGCAGGGATGCCCACTATCACCATTATTGTTTGCGCTAGCTATAGAACCACTAGCAGAATCGATAAGAAGAGATAATAATATAAAAGGAATAAAAATAAAAGACAGGGAATATAAAATCAGTCTGTTTGCGGATGATGTGATAGTGTACTTAACAGAACCAGAACTATCAATAAAAGAACTATATAAGAAATTGAAGGAATATGGAGAAGTGTCGGGATACAAGATAAACGTAAATAAAAGTGAAGCAATGCCTATGAATAACGCGGATTTCTCAAAATTTAAGGAGGAATCCCCATTCAGATGGCAAACGCAGGCAATAAGATACCTAGGTGTGCAAATAAACAAAAATCTAGGCCAATTATATAAACTCAATTACAATCCACTAATGAAAAAATTACAGGACGATTTAGAGCATTGGAAAGAGCTACCACTAACACTGATAGGAAGGATAAACTGTATTAAAATGAACATTTTTCCAAGGATACTATACTTATTTCAGGCATTGCCAATACAACTGACAGAAAAATTCTTCAAAGAGTTAAAGAAAATAATAAGGAGATTTTTATGGAGAGGGGGGAAACCGAGGATAGCACTAGACAAATTAACAGAATGGTATAAACAAGGAGGCTTACAATTGCCAAACTTCAAAAATTATTATAGAGCCGCACAATTAAGGTACCTATCAGATTTTTATCAAACAAGGGAAAAACCAGACTGGACGAGACTAGAATTAGATAAAATAGGGGAAAAGATACCTGAACACATATTATATAAATGGGACGAAAAATTGGTACAACATAGAACTTCTCCAGTATTACACCATCTCCTCAATATATGGAAGAAGATTCATGTAGAAAGAAATAAAATAAATTACCAAATACCAAAACTAATATTGACGCAAAATAAGCTACTCCCTTTTACAATAGACAACCTTGCCTTTAGAAAATGGGAAAAAAAAGGGATTAAAAGAATAGAAAATTGTTTTTCAGGAAGTAGATTCTTATCCTTTGAACAAATGAGAGATAAGTACAATATAACGGGAGATACAGCGCTGGCATATTACCAACTGAGATCCTACTTGAAAGATAAATTAGGAAGCAACTTGAGTTTACCAGAGGGAAGTAACCTTGAATATGTGATTACAGATACAATGTTAATCAAAAGATTTATAAAAAATATGTATATTAAACTGCAAGAAAAGGAAAATGAGGAAACAAATGGTAAAACTAAACAAAAATGGGAACAAGATTTAAATATAAAGATAAAAAAGGAAACATGGGAGAAGTTATGCTCTGGAACGATGAGAAATACAATAAATACGAGGCTGCGTATGATACAATATAATTGGTTACACAGACTATACATTACACCGCAAAAGTTAAATAAATGGGACCCAACAGTATCTGATAGATGTTTTCGATGTAAAAAAGAAAGGGGAACAACAATTCATGCAATCTGGACATGTGAGAGAGTAGAAAAATTTTGGGATGATCTCAATCAGATATTAAATAAAATAACAGAAAACAATATACCAAAGAATCCAGAGATCTTTCTCCTAAGTAACATAAAAAATAAAGAATTTGGAATTGACTTGGAGGATGCACAAAAAAGATTTGTTAAGATAGCCCTAGCTGTAGCAAAAAAATGTATTATGTCAACCTGGAAATTGGAAGATAATTTGAAAATACAACAATGGTATATAGAAATGAATAAATGTATTCTATTAGAAAAAATAACATATAGTTTAAGAAATAATATTGAAATATTCGAACAAGTATGGGAGCCTTACATTAAATACAATAGCGAAAACCTACCGGGAACAAACATTACCTAAGTTGATGGAAGGAGAAGAGAAGAAAAGAATGGACTCAGTAGAATTTCTGGTGTATTTTTGTTGAATGACAACATTGTCTAACTGAATTAATGCAACCTAGATTGTATAACTAAAATGGATGAGAGGGGGGGGGATGGGGGGGTGGCTTGGGAGGAGGGAGGGGGGAGGGAGAAAAAGTCACTGTAAATGTGTGGAAAAGAAAAAGTGTATATCATGGCTATTGTGATTTATGGTGTGAAAAATAAAAAATTAAAAAAAAAAAAAAAAAGAAGAGTAAGGGCAATCATAAGTGTGGCTGGGACCAGCACCAACCTGGCAAGGTATCATTCCCAGTACATCGCTGATTTGACATTGAGTCTGCCAGATTGAGCTGCAGTTATACAGCAAAGGTAAAAGGCAGAGTCGATCTGGCGGACAGCGAGTAGTTCACTAGGGAATACCTGACTGGCAGGCACTTGGGGTTTAGCCCATCTCGGATGTCAATGCATGCTCCCATAAATGCAGAAATTTGTAGATGAAGCTCGAGATGAAATGAATTGGTTGTCAAATAGTGATGTGATAAAAGACCATCCCCCCCACACTGATTCCACCGCCCCACTCTCAGTTGTCCCCAGGTGTCTCTAGTTACCTTGTGCTGTGAGCAAATTGGTCTGTGGGTTTGTCCTCAGTATGAACAGTCTGAAGCCCCAATGTTATCTTTTGTTATCAGTCACCAGTCCCCAACTATAGATAGTTGTGATTAGTGAGGGGTTACTTAAGGTAGTATGTGAATGGAAAGAAAAAGTTTGAAAACCACTGCTCTAGATCAATATTTGCAGTAGATTTTCCCATGCTCTTTTATAAATTGCGGGCTACAAAACATAACTTAATAATCAACCATCATTATCGTCGTCATGGCTATCCCTCAAGGTCGAAGATGATGGCCTTCATTCCCATGGGTTCTCAAGTGGCTTATGAATCCAATCTTGGAAAGTGGCCCACCGAGCAAAGATGCCTGTGCGTGTATTTGTTTAACGTGTACTTTATGTTGCACTCCTAGAGGCACACAACACTTCCCAAATCAATCAACTAGTTCCAATGCCATGAAAACCACAACAATTGGAGCTGATGGATTTGTTGCAACCTTCGTCCGCCTTCACAGCCATTGGGTTTGGAGTAACTTCATCCACCTGTTCCACTATTGAGGTCTTATTATCACAAAAGAGGTGACAGGCAAATATTTTAAAATGTGTTTTTTTGGAAATAAACTCATTGGCATATGCTAAATTTAAAATTCTCCCCCATTAAAATATTTCAAACTTTCATCAAATAAAAATAAGGATGTATATGTTTTTATATTTTTTGTACAAATAGGCATTATTGAGACAAATATCTGTGAGAATGGGTCTCATTTTCACACCGACACATTAGCTATGAAGAACCCCAGAGCGTGGATCCCAAGAGCTTGGATGTCTGCTGTAACACTGGAATTCACGACAAACTAATATAAATAATTACAATGTAATAATTGGGAGAACTGTACATCTGAACCATCCATCCTTGAGGTCAGTATTCCAGAGGGATTACTACATTCCAGGCATTTCATCAAAACCTTGTTTAACTGATTTAATAAATGATGCAGGAAAATAGATAGATTTGAAACAGAAGTAAGCCTTTCAACTGGGTCATGGTAATCTTTTCCATTAATTCAGGTGTGCAACTTGATCTTAGATAAAGGCAGTCCTGGTCATCAGGCCAATAGCTGGCCTTGTATTCAATAAAAAAAATAATTCTGTCATTACATGAATTACCTTCATCTTGTTGTTCCCAAAAGGCCACAGCAGTCGTAATCGTCATATTTTGGCTTAATGAAGAATTCAGTTAGCCCTGTCAGCCCCAAGGTTCTCCCACCTGCTTCCTGAGAGAGTCACCAGCTGAAGCGCTGTGAGAAGTTTCTAAAGCAGGTTCCTTAATGAATTTTCAATTAAACATACAGGGTTTGCAAGTCGATTGACGCATATGGGTGGTTTGGGCTTGTGAGTTGGAAGGGCCTGTTACTGTGCTTTACATCTAAATTTTAATTTTAAAAATATTTAAAGAAACCAAAACAAAATAGCCCAAAGGCTGGAAACGGATGAAAACCAGGGAGTTCAGCCTGACAGGTGGAGGTAGAGAAAAGGTTAAAAGTTATTTTTCATCAGGAAGAATAAAATATTTAATCATTTTCATTCAATGCAGAGGTTGGAAATAGAAAGGAAATGATGTCTGTGACAGAATGGAATCCAGGAATGATTTTACTATTGGGTTAGCCGTGATTAGCATATGTCTAAAGTTAAATTGTCTCACTTTTTATTCAGATCCAAATCCTCTATGTGACAAATGTAAAATTTGCGATGCTTCTTTGGTTCACATGCTCTAGTTTAGAAAAATTTTGGAAGACATCTTTTAAACATTATCGGTGATTCTTTAGAACTTTGCCCTTTATTTGGTCAATATGGATCATTTCAAGGTGATGACGTTTTATTGACTCCAACTCCAAACTGAATTTTATCTTTTTCTTCATTGATGGCTAGACATGAAATTTTGATTAAATGGAAAGATAATACTCCACCTACCATACACAATGGTTAAATGATATCATGTCTTTGTTAAGTTCAGAAAAAATTAGATATGCCGTTAAAGAGTCAAATAATAACTTTCAAAAGACGTGGGGGCCTTTTATGGACTATTACCATAACCTAAAGAATTTGGTTTGTCCTGAAGCTTTGGTACTGTGCTTTCCATCTCCAGGTTGTTGTCACTTGATTCCTACATGTTAGCTTTTAACCTTGCTTGGTGGTAGGTGTTCTGAATTATAAGCTTTTTTTAAAATTATCTTTTGAATTGTACATTACAATATATAGCTGCACTCTTCAGTTTTGCATAATATAAGCATCAATAAAAATATTTTTA
The DNA here is from genome assembly GCF_036971445.1 of Narcine bancroftii. Lineage (NCBI taxonomy): Eukaryota > Metazoa > Chordata > Chondrichthyes > Torpediniformes > Narcinidae > Narcine > Narcine bancroftii. Next base: position 77,291,434 of record NC_091480.1, on the reverse strand, counting down.
GAAGATATGATTAGAAGAGTATTGGGCAGATGGGTTGATCATATTGGTTTGTCTTCGAAGCTGTACCGATGACCTGGTGAAGTCAGTGTCAAATTCATTCCTTCCCAATTACCCAGTGTTAAGTGAGGTGGAGACAGAGACTTGGGAACAGGTTCTGTGGCCCAACCCCTCCACGCCCACAATGGCCCACCCGAGCCAGTCCCTTGTCAGTATGTGTGTTATGTCAGATTGTGTGTCTGCATGTTTTGCACCGAGGACCGAGGATCTTGGCCCATTTGCCACAAACTCTTTCCTCTCCATGTACCCATCCAAATAACTTGTAAATGTAACATAGTTGTCTCCTCATCCACTAGCTCATTCCACACACCCACCAGCCTCTGGGTGGAAATAAATAATTCCTCGGATCACTTTAAATCTTTCTCATCTCACCTTTAATGTATGCCCTCTAGTTTTAGAGTCCCACCCCTGGGGTAAAGTCTGTGAGCTGTCTGTGCTGTTCCTGATTTTATATAACCCTCAGCCTCCTATGCCCAGGGAACAAAAGTAGGATTAGGATCTTATTTATTTCCATTTTTCTTATGAACCAGTTGCCGCTTTCAGAAGTTAGCAGGATACATGCTTACAGGATTGTTTAAATGCGAGGTCACCTGAAATGCATTTGGGAAGCAGATTCCAGAATGTTCCAAGAGGATACTGGCCACCACATGCAGCTCGAGTCAAATTACTTGCTTCTTCTGATTCCTGTTGGTTTCTGGAGTGTTCATGTTCTGACAAGAACATTCAAAGCTCCAATCATCTTAAAATTCTTTGTGACTTTCTAACGAAGATTTCACCTTCCGTTTATTGAAAGGAAGTCTCTCTGGCCTTCTCATTCCTGCCTAGTTGATGTATATCCATTGGTGTAAGTAACTATTCCACTTTATTGTCTCATATTTAATCTGATAGCATTTCATACAAATTACACTGGACACTTTTGGTTCCTGAACACTTTTGGGTGTATTTTATGGATTTTGGGCTGCAAATCATGAAAATCACCTTAAAACTTTCCTATCATGTAAAGTTTTGTAGTTTTTACCTATTTTTGTGATTTCCTGTCATATTTTTTTAACATGCTTCAAGCATACAAAACCATGAATATGTAATTGAAAATTCCTTTTCTGCCTTCACACTTGGACTCTTTCCCTGCTGATCTTGGTGCAGTCAGTGACAAACATGGTGAAAGTCAGGACCTTACGACCATGGAAACATGGTATCAGGGCAACTGGAATCCATCGATGCTGGCCGACTATTGTTGGACACTGACAGGAGAGGCATCAGATACTGAGTACAAATGAAAATCAGCGGCAAAACATATTTCGAGCAGTTGAACAAACACAATGGGTTGGCATCATTAGGCAATTAAACATGCTAAATTCAACAAATGTTAAGTTAATGTTTCTCCCACTTCCTAAGCTATACATCAAATCACAAATTATCTTTGTGTTCAGGTTGAAGCTGTCTATCATACACCCCAATTTTGTTTCAGGAAGCAAACCATTTGAAAATTTTGTTGGTCAGTGGAATGAGCAATCAACATCTTTCCATTTATTTTGAGAATAATGACATTCTGTAACTTCATGTAACACCTGTTAAATACAACCTGCAAAGGAATAGTTTTTTCCCATTCCAGAAAAACTTTTTTCCCCACTGTTCATGAAGTCCAATGTTCAACGTTGTTTCTACCTCACGAGTCAAGTCACGTTTATTGCCATCCCAGAAAATCTTTTTTCCCCACTGTTCATGAAGTCCAATGTTCAACGTTGTTACTACCTCACGAGTCAAGTCACGTTTATTGCCATCCCAGAAAAACTTTTTTCCCCACTGTTCATGAAGTCCAATGTTCAACGTTGTTACTACCTCACGTTGCACAAGTACAACCCGACCAAACAGCGGTCCTCGGTGCAAAACATGCAGACACACAATCTGACATAACACACATACTGACAAACAATATATATGCAGGCTACCTAATTTATCTAGAAAATAAATACATAGATTTATTAGATGTACACGATGATTCAAAGATTTACACTGCGTTTAATTCGAATTTCTGACTATAATTTACATCCCTGTTCCTTCCAATGAAATAACGGCTCCACCCGTTAGATTGGTAAAAGTTTTCAGCCAAGTTTAAGATGTTTCTATCTCGCGGCGAATTGGAAATGTACGGTGGGATAAGCGAGAATTTGAGGGAAAGTCAGTCTTGTGAATTTGTAAGCAAGACACATTGTTGGCTGGAGGGGAACGACCTGCGGGAATGCACATCAGGAAGGTGGTGAACAAAATAGATCTCCTCTGGTTCAACTGATGAAATAAACGAATGCAACATCTCTGCAACGGGGGCAAAAAAAAACCACGCTTGACACCATAGGAGAACCGCACACGAGTGGAGCAAGTCAAGTCTTGCTGGGAAAGATCTGCCTTCCTACTGGGTTTAGAGCGGCACGATTTTTGCTAGACCATCCAACTAGAAAAAAATGAACACGTTGAAATGTCTGATTAGCCGCACTCCTCATTTATCTGTGACTGGCTGCGTAATTTAGGATTTTTCCCCAGTAAAGTCCACAACCCTGCTCAATAATCCGAACTGTCGTGAACTGTATAACCAAATCCCACTCGTCGTGAGAGTTGCCCACTTTTAAAGCAGCCGGATATTCACGGTTTATTATAGTATTCGCAAACTTTAACGAAATATTCACAATCTGAATCTGCTCTCCCCAAAATTCCTTAACATGGGGGGGGGGGGGGGGGACCCTCAAATTCAGCTAAAGATAAATCAATCAAGATAGGGAGATTGAGCGAGGATTCGGCGGCAGAAAACGGTTTCACGAAGCTGTAACAAACGGGTGACAGAGGAGATAAACATACAGACATACATCAGGCCCTTCTGGCTCACTAGCCCCTGATGCCCAAGTACCCCGTCTGTTTTGAAAGGGTGGAGGGGGGGGGGGGGTGAGGGAACTGGAGCGCCAGGCAGACTCGGAGAGGACACACAACCGATGGTTCTGCTTAGTTTCTCTTCCAAGGTGGTTTGGCCCCCTCCCAGCCACCTGTGATAAGAAGCAACAAAGCAACGTTACCCCTCTTCCCTCCTCCCTCCTCCGGGGATCGCATTTCACCTTCGAGTTTCCAGTCATTCAATGCTCTCCTGTTCTGTCGTGGACGGGTACAATCTCAATCCAGTCTGTGGGTGACTGGTAAATGAGACTGCGGGCGTGTCAAGAGTTGGTAACGCCAATGCATTGTAATCTCATGGAAACTTTCGAGCTGGGACATGTTGTGCATCAACTCCTGTCGACCGTGTCTGTGGCTATTAAACGAGTCGTTCTTGCTTTTATTTGAAGAACCCGATTTGAAGTGTATTTAATAAAAACGCCGCTCTGAACCCACAATGAAATATTAACTTCATCCTAAACAGACTGTCTCGCTTCTATGATCTGTACCTTCGGGTGGAACGATGCATTATTTCCCCTGCAGACATTTCGAATTAGAAGCTTCCGTGAATTCTTTTGCATCCAGCCTGTTATTTCTTTTTTGAAACCTGAATCGGCCAGGGTCTGTTGCAGTAACCATGGCGACTCTCCAGAAAGGCTGTGTTGGGCACAGAGGTCGACGGCTGAATCTTTCTACCGATCTTGTTGCATTTTCACCGAAGAAGGTTGGGCTGTGGATTTGGGGGTTTTTTTAAATTCGCGGCTTCTCCCCGACGCTTGAGATTCTGGGTTTCAACCCCGCAGCAATACAACCTGCCATGGTGATGGATCTCCAACCAATACAACCTGCCATGGTGATGGATCTCCAGCCAATACAACCTGCCATGGTGATGGATCTCCAACCAATACAACCTGCCATGGTGATGGATCTCCAACCAATACAACCTGCCATGGTGATGGATCTCCAGCCAATACAACCTGCCATGGTGATGGATCTCCAGCCAATACAACCTGCCATGGTGATGGATCTCCAACCAATACAACCTGCCATGGTGATGGATCTCCAGCCAATACAACCTGCCATGGTGATGGATCTCCAGCCAATACAACCTGCCATGGTGATGGATCTCCAGCCAATACAACCTGCCATGGTGATGGATCTCCAGCCAATACAACCTGCCATGGTGATGGATCTCCAGCCAATACAACCTGCCATGGTGATGGATCTCCAGCCAATACAACCTGCCATGGTGATGGATCTCCAGCCAATACAACCTGCCATGGTGATGGATCTCCAGCCAATACAACCTGCCATGGTGATGGGTCTCCAGCCAATACAACCTGCCATGGTGATGGGTCTCCAGCCAATACAACCTGCCATGGTGGTGGATCTCCAGCCAATACAACCTGCCATGGTGATGGGTCTCCAGCCAATACAACCTGCCATGGTGATGGATCTCCAGCCAATACAACCTGCCATGGTGATGGATCTCCAGCCAATACAACCTGCCATGGTGATGGATCTCCAGCCAATACAACCTGCCATGGTGATGGATCTCCAGCCAATACAACCTGCCATGGTGATGGGTCTCCAGCCAATACAACCTGCCATGGTGATGGGTCTCCAGCCAATACAACCTGCCATGGTGATGGGTCTCCAGCCAATACAACCTGCCATGGTGATGGGTCTCCAGCAAATACAACCTGCCATGGTGATAGGTCTCCAGCCAATACAACCTGCCATGGTGATGGATCTCCAGCCAATACAACCTGCCATGGTGATGGATCTCCAGCCAATACAACCTGCCATGGTGATGGATCTCCAGCCAATACAACCTGCCATGGTGATGGGTCTCCAGCCAATACAACCTGCCATGGTGATGGGTCTCCAGTCAATACAACCTACCATGGTGATGGGTCTCCAGCCAAGCAATACAACCTGCCATGGTGATGGGTCTCCAGCCAATACAACCTGCCATGGTGATGGATCTCTAGCCAATACAACCTGCCATGGTGATGGGTCTCCAGCCAAGCTCTACTCCTCCAATGGCCCAGTATTCAGAATCGGGTCCGTCTCACCGATTGATGCGCACTCGGTGTGGGTGGGTGGGTGCGAAATGCCAGTGGAACATGAAACAATGCGTCTTTTAAGACTACACCTCCCTTGAATCAAATTCCGGGGTTGTTCTGAGAGTACGATGCGCAGAACACACCGGTGGCAGAACGATCACGCACCGAGACCCTTCTGCTCATGTTCGAGCCCAGCCGCGGGACCACTTCCTAAATCGCGCTGTTTGTTGCAAACTCGGGAACCAATGGACTTCCTGGAGCAAAGCAAGAGGCCCTGAAACCTAAAAATGACACTGCAACCAGACCCTTGAGGCATTTGAAGCTTTTAGCGCGCCTTGCCCTTCCAGTGTCTGAACAGCACAGTCCAGCTTCAATATCCCTCTATTAAACTTCGTCTCCTGTCATTATTTTAAAGGGGTGGCCGTCACAATATTCCCCGTTCTACAGTTATTCTGAAACATGGGAAGATGTTTATAATTAAAGTAAATACAATTCTAGAATGATTTAATAGGTTTATCAAAACATAAAATAAAATTTATGAAACAATATTCCATTCTGAACTCATTTCGTTTGTGCTGTTCTGTTCTAAGCAAATCGATCAAGGGAAAGAATTTTAATTTCATCTTCATTCGTTCACTCACTCACTCACTCACAATTGGGTTTTTTTCCCCTCTTTCACACACATACGCTCATTAAACTCAGAAAATGTAAGCATTGAAATGCTAAATTGTACAGTCGACTCCAGTTAATTGAGGTTGTCTTTAAAAGCTCCACTTGTGTTCAGCAGTTTGTTTCGAATTATGCCTGATTATTTTTGCAATAAAGATTTGATTGCTGTCATTTTAAACAGCAAAAGCTCATGGTAGAAAAATATCAAGCCTATTGAATTACCAAACAAAAGTTCTATCAACAAGGTAGCTCCTGCATCATCTTATCAGCAGAAGTTTTTGTCCATAGTTTCTCATCTGGCTATTCAGAATTCATTCAGAGTAAAGCGAGTCATGTTAGCACTTTTCCCGCAACTGAATCTCCTCGTGGTAAATTTGTCACCAGATTTGCTGATGAGATTGAAGGAGCCTCGTGGGAAAGAAGGGAAGGCGAAAAATGCCATCATCAATGGGGCTGCAAAGGAAGTGGAGAAACTGCCTCAGAGAGTAGAAGACGTTTCCCCTCATTCCACCAGGACAAAACTGGGGATGTGACCACTGAGAGGAGTTGACAAGGTGTTTTGAAAGAATTTCTCTGATCAGGACCTGAAGGACGGAGGTAAAACACAGGATTCTGTTGACACCGTGGTGAAGTGAAAAGAAAACACACAAATGCTGGGGAAACTCAGCAGGTCAAACAGTGATGTTATGTAGCAAAGGTAAAGATACATCACCAATGTTTCGGAGAGGGCGCAAGCTGGTTTAATCTGCTGAGTTTCTCCAGCATTTGTGTGTGTTTTTTCCCCACAGGACCTGAAGGCCAATATCACTGGAATCAGAAAGATAGGGTTCTTCAAAAATAGCTCAACTGTTCAACTCTGGCACAGGGCACCCTTTCCCTCCCACACACTCAGAAAACATCAAAATCAAAACTGAAGAGAACTGGCATATCCAACTGACTGGAAAAATACTCAAAACTATTGGTCACAGGCATAGACAGAAACAGACACACAGACAGACAGACAGAAACACACACACACACACACACACACACACACAGAGCAAGAGGGCCACAGAGACATAGACAGACACAGAGACAGACAGAAACACACACACAGACACACACACACACACACACACACACACACACAGACATAGACGGAAACAGACACAGGAAAAGACAGAAACAGAGAGGGGGGACTTCCAACATTTGACTCACCTGGTGTTCTGGTCAATTTTAATTTTTTACAAATACCATCAAAGTGCATGAGATTTAAAATCAAACCATGTCATTTGTCGCAACACAAGTGTGAGGAATTTGCTCCCTTTTTAACAACCAGAACTAATTAGATTGATTTTAAGGCAGTACAGTATTTGTTTAAAGGAGAAATCCATTTCACCTGATGTTTCAGCGAATGTGTTGGTTAAACAGTGGTGCGGCCAATGCTGTCTCACTTAAGTGGAATCGACTGTAATTGATATCTGCAAGTCAAGGCCATGGGTGTCCAGATGCAAAGCCGTCTGGGACCATAACCTGGAGATGCATTTTGGCCAATTACATTTAAAAAGCTGTGTGGGGAATACAAATGTTTCTGACAATAACCATATTGCTAAACAGAATATATATATTACATTTAATAAAGGACATAGTAGCCAGCTTGATCCTGGCGCGCAGTGTATATTATACAGGCGACTTCCTTTTCATTGTTGCTTGCTTGGCATTAATTCAGTTGTTCCAGCTTTCAACAGGAGGCCGGAGCAGTGGAGCCATTCACAGTCACTTTGCGGCCTCTGAGAACAGATGCAAGCATCTGGTGACAGTTTGTGTTCCCATTCACCACTGAGGCAGCTGCGACTGGATACTGTGGGTTGGGTGAGAGTGCAGGCGTGCCGGGGCTTGGCTGTGAAGAGGACGTAGAAGGGATGGCGGCTGGGCTGCCTTTGTCACTCACAGAGTCACTCTCCGAGTTCATACTAGCATTGGCGAAGTCCTGGTTAGGATGACTGAGTTTTAACCTTTTACAGGCAGGTTGTACTTTGTACTTCAGGGGCAAAGGGCCATTCTATAAATGGAACAGAAAACACAAAGATTATTACATGTAGCTGCTATTCAAACACTGAAAATAACATGAAATATCTCATACACATTTGAAATCTACCCCTGCTCTAAATCAGCTTGTTTACCAACATTTAAACCAAGGTGGGTGCACTCCCTTCAGTCGTACAGTACTGAAGTCATACAGTAAATAGATAGCATAATTGTAGCTTGACCTTGAGCTTCATTGTGTATATTCACCTTTCTCAGAAGCTTCTCAAAAAGCCATTGTTGCCATTATTGAAAACACAACTTCCAACTTCACCCTCTCCCATGCAGTGCATTACTCCATAGTTTCCCAGTGATCTGTAATCAAACAGTAGAATACTCCCAAATAGTGTTGGCATCTCACATATTTATTGAATGTGTTTTTTTTTTAATTATTGGTAATGCATACACAGGATGTGCTTTATAGAAATTTAAATAAAGGGGACAGGGCAAATTACTCTCAGCAGGACTTGTTGCATCCATCGGAGATAAAGATAAATAAAGAACAATTTGGGCCTGAACCCTTTACCTCCGATGGATGCTGCAGGACTTGATGAGTTCCTCCACGTTTCTGTGTCTGCAAACTTTTGAGTTTCAGGACATGTGATTTTGCACATTGCTGTTGGTGTGCAATAGACAGCCATCCCTCTCTCTATTTTACACACACACACACACACACACACACACACACACACACACACACACACACACACACACACACACACACGCACACACACACACGCACACACACACACACACACACACACACACACACACACACACACACAATTGTAGTCACAATTTCACGTCCAGTTGTAGCTCAATTTGAGGATCAATCCAATTTTAGAATCACAGCAAACCACGGCTGATAATTAAGTTAATCTTCATTGGCAGTGCATTTTATATGCAAAAGGATGGGGGTGTGAAGAGGAGAGGTTTTTATTGTACAAGACTCAGGTCAATAATGAAATTACACGCTGAGTTTGAATATTGTTAAGGAACAGCTGCTCAGTGTACCGTGCATATTTAACATCCAATCTAAACCCAAGAACTTTGTTTTAGTTTTCCAAATTTGAAAGATTTGCACTTTACCCCTAGAAACTATTCAGTATCCACAGAATGTAACACAATTTGGATGGGAAAATTTGAGACATTTAGGTTGACAAACAGGTACAGGTTTACAATGTGCTAAAGGTGAGTACACCTGTTCTTATGTTCACTGTGTTGTTCCCCCACCACCTCCTACCCCTGCAATTCTATGACTGCAAGGAATAGACTCACAGTGTAAGCTATATGGTAATGTGTTTTATATGGGTTATATTAACAAATGCAGGATGTAAATACACATGACCAAGTTAGCGATTCTGACTCAAATGTACAGTTCAACACCTGGGCTCCTGAGCTGGCTACAGGCCCATTTCCCATCTTCATAAACAAAACAAAACTCTATCAATAGGGACCATACACCAAGGGCTGCAATATCATCTTGTTCACGCCTGGCCGAGCAGCTGAAAATGGGTTGGCTGTTTTTCCTGCCTCACAGCTCACCCGAGAATTACCTGAGCACACAGTCTGGAACAGCTGGGGTGACACAGAGCCCAGCTCCTCATTACAAAGCAGTTTACATTGTACAGGGCATGTACATTCACATCCCAGCATTGCCAGAACATGAATTTGCTGTGGGGTGCTTTCTCATATAAAGGGATGAGAGGAATGACCAGTGTTCTGCACTGTCCAGCTATTCTCTCAAGCCCTCGATAAAATAGAGTGCTGAGGGAAGGCCACACTGCTTGAAGTTCCTTTTCTCAGCCGAGGCCCAATTTCTCGGGTAGATACAAGAGCATTTAAAAGACCAGGTGTCTTGGGGTCAATATTAACTCCCAACATCAGAAAAACTGATTGCTCTGGAAAAATAAGATGTAATGAATCATAATTTTCTAAATTTATGGGGCCCGTTACTTAAATATTTTCAGAATTTCTGTTTATTGGACCCAATTTTATGGTAAGGTTATCCTTTCTTACATGCATTAATGGGACATATATTTTTAATCGTAACTTCACAAGGGAAGGGTTAGATTATTAGAACAGTTTTTGTTTTATATAAATTTGAGTTTTTTTGTCTCTTTCTTAAGGTTGTTTACAGCTATTTGTTAATATACATTGACTTTGAAGGTTATGGGGGGATTTGATAGAGGTATATAAAATTATGAGAGGTACAGATAGAGTAGATGTGAATAGGCGCTTCCCCTTGAGGGGAAGTGAGATTGGAACGATGGGTCATAAGTTAAGAGTTAGGGGGCAAAACTTTAGAAGTAACATAAGAAGAAACTTCTTCACTCAGAGAGTGGTGGCTGAGTGGAATGACCTTCCAGAAGAGGTGGTTGCAGCAGGGTCAATTTTGTCACTTAAGAGAAGGTTGGATGAGTGCATGGATGTGAAGGAATTGGAGGGTTATGGGCAGGGAGCAGGTAGGTGGGACTAGTGGAGTTCACTTAAATTGGTGCGGACTAGAGGGGCCGAGATGGCCTGCTTCCGTACTGTAATTGTTATATGGTTATATTACCTATGTATGAGTATAGCTATATAAAACAATAAAAATATAGGAAAGAGAAAAACAGAATACTTGGTAATGATCACGTTAGTATATATGGGAGCTTGCTATGTGTAAATTGGCTGCTTTGTTTTCTTGTTACTATGGTAACTACACTCTAATTATTTCAAAGGTCATAGAGCGCTTTGGATATCCTCAAAGAGAAATGAATGACACCATTCAAACGCAGCCCTCCCACCTTTTGTTTATATGCAATAGACCTCGCACTTGATTTTCATATGCACCAAACACACAAGTATAAATACATGCAGCAAGACAATTGCATAAACATTTGCATATAAACATATCCATGCTCAAATGCATATTCCAAAGTAAAACTAGTATTCCTGCATTATAACATAAGATTTAATTACCCGTCTCCATGTATAAATATATGCTATATCCATGAGTGTGTAATAGTCTTTGAGGGGTTCATCTTCATACATAACGTCAATCTAGAATCAAGGCAAGTAATTTCAGTAATGACAAAGAGAAACAAAAAACATATTTCAATTTGACTCGTTTCTTTTGTCTGATGGAGAAACTTACTCGAAAATTGCTGGGAATATCCATTTTATTCCGGAGGAATTTTCCCAAATGCATCACAGTCATTGCAGCAGGACACCGCAGATACCGAACGCTGTTTGCCTAAGAGGTGCAAAGAGATATAAGGTGAGTAAGTCCCTCTACGTGACAGAACAGGTGTCCTAGTCCCAGCGTTTCACTGGTACTGAAATTCAATCAGAAACAATTATTTGTTTCTGATGTCCGGAGAGAGAATGACCTATCAGCCATTCACTTATTCACTTATAAGTTAAAGCCTTGTTTTCACCTCACGTTACATAAATAATTTTAGATGTTTTTTATGCAGTCGGTCAAAGAGAAGTACAGAAGGAACCAAAACTTGACTGCTTCACAGGGAAAAGGGCCCATAAACTTTGAGTAGAGTCCTAAGTGGGGGCCATAGCTGAAAAATCAGGATGGCTGACATAAAATGTGAAGTATCAGGAAAATGTTGAGCAGTAAAAACATTACAGAAGTACTCAGATCAGCAAGTTCAACAAGTCAGAAGTTTACTCTCTAACTACACTCAGCATCACTGAATGAAGAGCTCCATTATTACGTTGCAATGCGTTGACTACAACCGCTATCAAAGGTTGACAGTATCACACCTTCCTTCACAAGTGACACCAGTGCTAGATCCTGCGAATATCATAATTAAAACAAGTCCTTTCCAGGACTGGAGCTGAGAAATAGGAAGTGGACAGAGGAAAATGCAATCCATGTTATTTTAAAACCATATATTATACATACTATCAAAATCTAAATTTACCTGTCCCTCTAGTGGGATCAATTAGGGAGTCTGAGCCATTTAATTGAATTTTTCTCTCGAGAACTTTCAAGGTCATTTTTGCTAAACTGAGACAATGCTTGTAATTACCAAAAATGCGATTCGATTAGATTCTGGTGAGAAAGGTGCGAGATTGTGACTTGTTTACAACATAATAAAATAAAACCCATGGTATCTGGCACCTGAGTGGATTGGTAGATGTCGGATATGTCAATTTTCTGGTTGCTTGAGACTCACTTTTGCAATGCGTAACTAATACACGGGCATTAAGAATAAATAGTTTAAAAGACAAAAGGCAGTACAAAATGTAAAGAAATTTTGGGGAAAATAATCAGAATTGTGGTCCTTAATTATGTAAAATTCACTTTAATCTGGTAATTCCTATATTTTGCAAAAATTTTAATTTAAATTCAAATCCCGGTCACGGGCAGCGTAATGGCATTTCACTATCCGCTATGCTAACCACACTGCTATCATAACTAATCCACACTTGCCAATAGCTCCTAACTCCCTTGCAGCACCTAATAGCCTCAATACAGCTGAGATTGTCTGATCTCGGAAGCTAAGTAGGCTCAGGACTGGTCAGTACTTGGAAGGGAGACCGCCTATGAATACCAAGTGCTGTAGGTGTCTGTGAGGGGTGCTGGACAAAGTGACGACGACTCTCTATCTGCCTTATGGTAGACAAAAGTTAAAGAATTCATTGTATGTTACATTCTAAATGTAGACCTGACAATAATGGAATCTTTACCTTTACCTCAATGGTTCTCAACCTTTTTCTTTCCACTCACATCCCACTTTAAAGTAATCCCTATGCCATTGGTGCTCTGTGATTAGTAAGAGATTGCTTAAGGTGGGATGTGAGTGGGAAGGAAAGGTTGAGAATCACTGCTCTAGACTCAATTGTTACTGAAATATTTTGCTTGAGAAAAATTGTAATTGGCCCATTTCCTTTATGAAACCGTGCACATAACGAGTCAATTAAGTACAATTAAATCAGTGGTTTTCAAACTTTTTCTTTTCACCTACATACCATCTTAAGCAATCCCTTATGGCATAGGGAATACTTAAACTGGTCTGTGAATGAAAAGAAAAAGTTTGAGAACCACTGCTTTACCTTTTTTTACCCAAGTTTACAGATAAAGCCTTACTAATATATTTCATAATATTTTAATAAAGATAGACTAAGCAGGGATAATGAAGGCACCTTAGGTGAGTCACCCCAATGGCGAATGACATCAACCAGTTCTTCATCCTGGGTGATGCCATTTTATTCAAACAACTACTACGAGCAAATCAAAATGAAAACACTCTTCTGGCTAAATATTTGCTCCCATCTTCATCAAAGGTTCCTTCCAAGAACATTTGCATTTACAATTTTAAACATTTATTTTTTTATTTATTTTAATTGTTAAATTATTAATTTCTTTTTTTTTTACCAGTTCCTTGAGGTTGCTGGTTGCTTGAATTCCGGATAACAGGAATTTTACTGTAATCTACAGGGATTCTAGTGTACAATGAGAGTTGACTATAGTTCTAGACTTACGTGCAGGGTTACTTGGGAAGGGAAGTACATTAGGAGCTACTTGATGTTACTGAATACAGACACCGCATGGAACTGTGCTGAATATTAATTTTACGCCATAGAAGGACATTGTATTTTGGTGTGGGATCAAAGTAATACAGATTCCATTACTTAGAGGGAACAAGTGACTGGAATTTCACTGCATACTTATGATGCGAATATGTCAACAGGAGTTATGTTCAAACATTTAATGGTATGGCCTTCTATTAAAGGGTCAAAGAATTAACTGACTGGAGATTAACCCAGCATTTAGTAATACCAAAGTTAAAAATACTGGAGAAACAGTTAGGAGCTTGCCACAAACAATTCCTGAACCTTACCCATAAAATAATCCTATTCACCCCTTCTCTGAAAATTGTTATTCTGGCAAATGCCTCCAGCTTTTTATCTGTGCCATAATGTGTCTGATGGTTGCATTTTCTTAATTAAACTGGAATAGGGGAGAATGAACAATCATGGAATAGATGAGACTGGAAACGAGAAGACTGGAATAGAGGAGTGTGGACTAGAGGAGACTGGAACAGAGGAAAATGGAATAGAGGAGTGCAATAGAGGAGACTGGATAGAGGAGGCTGGTCTAGAGGAGACTGGTCTAGAGGAGACTGGTCTAGAGGAGACTGGAACAGAGGAGAGTGGAATAGAGGAATGGAATAGAGGAGTGGAATAGAGGAGACTGTAATAGAGGAGAGTGGAATAGAGGAGAGTGGAATAGAGGAGTGGATTGAGGAGACTGGAATAGAGGAGACTGAACAATCATGCTTTGCTCTATGTATTTAAAATTGTCCACCAATGATCTGAACTCCTTTCAGGATGGAATCGTCAATTTCCTCATCACTGATTAATGCTACAGGATGGGTTCCTCAGTAAATAAATTCTGAAACACAACTGAAAATAATGAAGTGAGAGAATGTGTGGGGGGGGGAGGAGGAGTGGTGAAGAGGAAGGTTGAGAGAGACGAGCAGGGGGGGGAATAATATGTTGTGGGTGAAAGGATTACAAACAAGTTAAACTGAATCCCTCCCCCTCCTGCAGCTTAACAGTGGATCATTTCAATGCCAATTACCAAATTATAGTCTTGAATTTCCAATCAAATAATTAAAAGGCTTTGTTCCTTAATCAATGTCGCAGCCAAGGGGAAGCGAATTAATGGATGGGTTACATGTCTTGCAAGTGCTCCTGCTTATTTTCCATTGGACAGACTGCTAGCCTGAGACTTTAAACACTGCAATTTAAAAGATGAGCTTAAGCAAGAAAATCAAATAATTAGAAGTTGTCATTCCCTGTTTGAATCTTTGCTTCTTGCTGATAAATGCATCTGCAGTGGGGTAGACAGTATTCTATCACCATTTTAAATAAAAGAGTTAATTCAATAGTTCAGACCAAACCACAGAAAGATAAATTACCTTGTCTGTTTCTTCAGTCTGTGGGATCTCTTTCTTTTCTGACCTAGGACAAACCAATTTGGAACATTTTGAATGAAATAATTTTCAACAACAGTCCATAAAAACTGTCTTGGATCCTCCTGTCCATGAAAGGAGCAATATTAATATGCACTTTAATTAATATCTGAAAGTCACAAATAGCTGGACTGCTTTTCTCACAGTTTGGGGTCAATTACAATACCGCCCCTGTCTGCAAAACAGTAACTGCCATGTTTCACACCTTTAACAAAGTAAATAGGAGTAGGAACAGATAAATAGTTTACAGATATATTAATGTTGGAAGAAAAAGAAATGCAATTTTTGAATGACTTAATCATAGTGTTAAAATGAAAATCACAACATTTAAAGCACTTAATGGAACTATAAGTTTAATTTCAGCTGGTTTAATTATTGTTTAAAAACAGCACCGCAAGCATCATTTGTGTGGAGTGAAAATTAATTATCCAGCATTTGCAGATTTTTATTGTTTTTTTCTGATAATGATTTGGTTTGATACATAAGTGGATTGGAGTAATAATTAATGGTATATTTTGAACTAGGAAGTAGTGACTGGAGTGAAGAATATATGAAGATCAAATGCAAAATCTTCACCTCCTTTTAATAAATATATAATTAATTGATGATTCTCACTACAATTACAACTGTGCGTGGAGGCTGCAAGGCCATCCAATTTTCATGATTTCATACCTCCATTTGTCATAACGAGAAAGAATTCAGCCCATTGAATTAATGCACTTCTCCCATTTACAGTCTTGTACCCTATTCCCTCTTAGATCCTTAAACTCTACAATAATTTACGGTGGTAAATTGGCAGGTCTCTGGAATGTGGGAGGAAACTGGAGCACCTGGGGGAAAACCCATGCAAACTTCACATCAAAAACACCAAGATCAGGCATTGAACTCGGGTCATTGGAACTGTGGATCCTAAAGCTCTCATGGAGGTACAGGGGAGATTTCTCCACTGTCCTGTCCTATAAAAACACTTTGACCTACAGCATTAAAACAACATACCTGATCATTATCACATTGCTGTTGGAGATGTAAGTCCCAAGGTTTAACATTTAATACTAAAGGGGAATCATTATCCCGTTATCACAGCATATATTTTTATGCCATTTGGTTAATTGAGTTGATCAAGTCAAGTTTATTGTCATCTGATTGTACAAGTATTCAGCAACTCCCATGGACCGGCTTGTTTGAATCTGCCACCATTAGTGTAAACTCTTTACAGACAGCCTGGGACTCGAACCCAAGTCCCTATCGCTGGTGCTGTAAGGCCATTACACCAATCGTGCTGCCCCATTCTATTATTTTCTGTTTTAAGCTTTGATATGCTTACATAGGGGGTTCCTTTCGGGGCCAATTTCTGTTTTATGGCATTTTCTGTGGTCCGGCAATGGCCAGATCCCAACGTCACCAGATTAATGAGGTACCACCTGTACAATCCAGTGAAACCACGCTCTCCTGAAGTGTATCCTGCCTCTCAGAACAATCACAGCCCCCATTTGTTTCCCTCTCTCTCACGCGCCCAGCCAACTCTTCCCTAACTTTGCCTATCAAGCTAAACCAGGGATAGTTTACAGCAGCCAATTAATCCACCAATCGCACGCCTTTGGGATGTGGGGGGAAACCCTCATGGTCACAAGGTGAAGGTCCAAACTTCACAGAGGCAGCACCCAAGGTCAGGATCAAACCTGTGTCACTGAAGTCCTGAGGAAACAGTACTGCAATGTCACTGAGCTGCCCTCTCAGTGACAGGCAGCTGCTCATTTCGCCTTTGGAGTGTACGCTTTGAAGTGTATGCATACTGAAGAGTACAGTCTATCTATTGAACAAGGCAGAGAAATGAAGTGTGGCAGCGGGCATCCTCCACCAGATGTCTCTCCAAGTTAGCCCAGTGGGGTTTGCACTCCCCACCTATCTTACATGAAAATGTGATTGAATCCTACATTCTGTGGGTCCCAAGTCATGTCTCTGTTATATTAAACCAAAGTACAATACATATTTAAGTTGGTGTAAATTTGCACCATTACTTAGAAAGATAACAAAAGGGGATTACAATTAATTGGTAAACTCTTAAACTTACTTGTTGCCTTCATAAAACTCTAATGACAAACTAATGATTTCATCATCTGTAATAATTCTTTTTTCTTCTTCTGTAACCTCCCCGCGGTCTTCGTTTGAACCATTCGTGACTGTTTGGGAGAAAGGAGAAATAATTGTACTCAACAACTTACTTGAGTCTACAATTGTAAGACAGAAAGAAAGACTCCAACAATAACTCCACTTTTAAGAATTGAGAAACTCAAGCAGAGATTCTCAAAATGCAATAAGGTCCCTGCATAAAAGCAGAACTGCTGAGAAGCTCAGCAGGCCAACAGCACCAATGGAGAGAGAAACGGACTTAATGTTTTAGGTCAAAGACCCTTCATCAATGCCTGCTTTACATTTCTGGCACTTTCTATGTTGTTTACTGATGTCCAGCATTCTCCAATTTTTTTTCCAAAAACAAAACAATGTCCACTACCTTACAGCACGCAAAACCTTCCACTCAATGTTAGCAAAACTAAGGAATCCTCATTGAGGGGGTCAGTAGTGGAGAGGGGAAAGAACTTCAAATTCCTGAGTGTCAACAACTTCAGAAGATCTATCCTGGGGCCATCATGTCGAGTGGGTTTGTCCACAACAATGCAGTATCATATTTGCAGGAACCGTTAATCCTTTATTTCCATATAAACATTTACCATCTGCTGAGGGATGGGCTGCGTAGAAGTCTCTCCGTCTTTTCATCTCATCTGCAAAAGAAAGCAAAACAATTGCAGAATATTCATCCACAACACCTGAAAATAGCCTGTTTGATAAAAATACAGGACGTTACAGAAGTTCTCCTACCTTTGAAAAGCCCTGGAACTAATTTATAGACTATATCTTGTAATGTTTTATCAGCCCTGTGAAAAAAAAGTGATTATAATTATCTGGAAAGTAGTTTCAAGCCACATCAATGATTCATCTACTACAAACTTCAGACCAGGCCTATGAAGCTTGATTTTTAAATTTTGAAAGAAATTATCAGTAAATAAAATTTTAAGAATGAAAACTGTTATCGACTGTAAGAGAGAACATGGAAGAGAAACTGAGCAAATAACGCCCGTGGTTCAGTTTCACTTACATGACAGCTACCTTACAACTGTTGGCCAAAATATGACCTCCTTCCTCTTGGTGTTAATTCTCAAAAATTGATGACAGGAACATATTTTGTAAAATGCTCATAATTCTCATCAATTAAAATCATTTGAAAATGTAACCAATGTTAAAAATGCTCTTAACATAAAACAACTGACAATACATCTCCACAAAGATGAATCCACGCCAACTCCTGGCATCAGAACTCACCTAATGCTAAGGAGGGGTCTAGTTTTGTGCACCTGTACATCACAAATGGGACAATACTTGTTGGTCTCCAAGTAACGAACGATACAAGTTTTACAAACTGCAAATATATAGACAAAAAAGTAAAAATAATTGTCAGATATGTATCTTTATAAATTGGTCCATAACAAGCAGACAGTATAATTTTAAATGCCAGATCATTTTCTATTAATATTTACAATTGGCTAATTTTTTGTTTTGCAAAAGTTCTAACAACTTCAGAGACATTGTTATATTGAACATTTGGGTGATAGGTTTCATTTGAATTTCTCTATTAAGCAGGCCCATCCATCTGGGAGCTTCTGACAAGAAATATGTTAATGTGATTGATATGAAACAGCAAAAAAATGTGTTGGGTTCATGTTGAGGACACTTCCTCTTAAAGAACTATAAGGGGACAGAGTCTGTTAATCTGGAACAACTACCATTACTTTAGGTCTATGAAAACAGAAATGCTGGAAGAACTCAGCTGGTCTCGCAGCATTCATAGGAGGTATAGCCGATGTTCCGGGCCTGAGCCCTTCTTCAAGGTTCTTCATACCTTGAAGAAGGGCTCAGGCCTGAAACATACGTAACAAACTGTATCTTTACCTCCCATGGACGCTGCGAGACCTGCTGAGTTCCTCCAACATTTCTGTGTTTCCAATACAAACGCAGCGTCTGAAGACTTTTGTGTTACCTTAGCTCTATCTACCCACCTCGACTCCTTAAAATTCTTGCCTTACTTTCACCAATCACAGTTTCAAAAGGTTCCGTTCATTTACCCTTGCTTGCTGTTTCACTAAAGAAAGTTTTAAATATCTGCTACACTTAAAACTTTGAACCAATTAAAAGTTAAATGTTTTATTATCAAGTGGTCTTTAGTTTCACTTTGTTCTTTGTTTTGGAAACACAGAGGGCGGTCATTCTTCCTACAAACACAGACTGCGATGGCTTACAGTGTAACAGGCAATAGATGTACAGTCCCCCATCAATATTCACGATGACACATGGATACGACGATGCTCCCTTGTGTCAATCAGAAAACTCAACGCAGTAACAAATTGTGGAAAGTCACATGATGATGTGGCAAATGCCGCTGTCATGACAACCCCATGCTGAGCACAAAACTGTGGTGTCTGCCCTGAGACAGCCCAGCATTCAGATCGAGTTAATAAACTCTTCTTAACTTTACAGTCACGGTTTTCAACGTCACCTTGACTTCCCCCCAGAAATATTGTTTTGACCCTCGGAGAAACGAAGTGATGAAATGCAGATCATTCAGAATTCAGATGTGATTGAAGGGAAAATGCCAATATATTTGAAAATATTACAAAGTAGGTGGATGAAAGAAACCGTGAAGTGTGAAGCAAGTTTTGCATGGATTTTATAAAGCGCACACAAGCCCTGATGGAATTAGAACAAATTTTGAAAAGAATGATTGGTCTTAATCTCTGATAATGCCAACATTAAACGTAAAAAGAAAAGAATGGCAACTTTCAGAAAATACCGAGACTTATAAAATAGTTCTGCCAAGGAGAAAATTTGTATTTTTTTTTAATAACAGCATTTAATATATTTCATGTTAATGGGCATTATTTTTGTTTCGATTCAATACATTTTTCAAAACCCTGAGATATTTCATTCGGGGATTGTGGATGTTAGCTACCTGCAAACAAGTCTTGGTTGGTGTGTAGGAAAAGAAAAACAGCGTTTGCAGGAAGAAAAGTAGCTTGCATCCATGTAAAACTTGTCTTCATGGCATTCAGAAAGTTTCAAAACAAGTAAATAAGTCGTAAAATCAAAGTGGGAATTATAAGGAGATATTAAGTGGCCTACCTAAAACTGGTAATTTGCATAGAGATTCATCTGATTGGAAGGTTAAGGTGGAGGTGGAGGACCGAACACAGTTGGGAGTGTTTGCAATGCTGTAATTTACCTATTATTCATTGTTTTACTGCATAATGTTGGATATCTGTGAGTTATTTCAAACTGCGATTTGATTTGTGATTGGGACTGTTTGCACAGAGATATAATCAGATACTTGGGTTAGCCTGTAACCTCATTCTGGGGGTTAGGATATAGTTGGGAGTGGAGAAAAAAAAATTGGATTTCAGCTGCTTCACGTGGAAAATACTAGTCATTTGACACTGATCATAAGTGCATAACACAATCGAGGAATTGTCCGCTTCAGATTTCAGATTCCGAGTTCAGATTTATTGTCAGAGTACATAATGACATCACATACAACCCCGAGATTCATTTTCCTCCAGGCAAGGTTGAATTGCCGCTTATTGGTAGTGCAAAAAAACTGTACTCAATCTACACATGGAAACAAATAAAGTAAGGTCAACAAATTGACTGCATACAGAGAGATAAAAAATTAAAATTGCTCAAGTAAGAGTCCCTGATTGAGTTTGTTGTTGAGGAGTCTGATGGTAGAGGGGTAGCAGCTGTTCCTGAACCTGGTGGTGGGAGTCCTGTGGCACCTGTACCTCTTTCCTGATGGTAGCATGTATTCCTTAATTATATACAATATTGTCACTCTACAGCAAAACTTTTGAAATCAAATTCCATGAAGAATAATATATGCTTTAGATATATTGACAAAAAGGCTATTGAATAGTTTAACTTTGAATCATAGGTCCTTAATTGATGGACATGGATTTATGAAATTAGATCTTAAACTATAATCCAATCACAAGTCTCTGAATATCATCTCAAATGATAAGATTTAATTCCTTTCTCTGAATATGTAACTTATTGGGGTGATTTTATTATTCAACCTTTTTAAAAAAATTTAAATTTAGCAAAATGAGAATAAATGATCAAATTAAATGGAACAACAGAATAATCTGCTTGCAACATGAGACTGAATTCAGTCAACAGTTTCAATATCCTTACATATTCAACATGCAATTCTCTACCAATAGTTTATGGGAACATGGTTTTTTTAAAATCCCAACTGCAGTGTGCATTTAAAACAAGCAAGTGTGTGGAATGTCATCTGTTCCCAGTAATATTTATAAAATTCAACTTGAATTTAAATGAACATATGCAATTAAAAATGCCAAATGACCATGGCGATTGGGAATAACTTTATAGCAAGAGTTTCTCAAGTTGCCTGTAACTCATGCATTAGCAGATAGGAAGGGCCAGAAGCTCTTTGCTACCCTGGTCGGGACAGGGGAGGTTTACAAGGGTTGTAGTATAAAGGAGGGATTACCACGATCTCGGCAACAGGGCGAACAAAGCTCCAGCTGTTCCCACGCGTCACATGAACCGTCAGATTGTGTTACAACCCTTTCCCCTACCTGGGTGGACGTTATATTTTAATTAAAGATACTTGCGCTATTCGTGAACACTGGGGTAGATTTTAAACGAAGGTCAATAGATAAAGAGGTGGCGCTTGTCGAGCGACTTCTGATTCCACTTGGGAAACTCTCAGAATGCGCCATCCCTGAACTACTATTCGAGTGATCGGGGGAGCAGAGAGAGCTCCGTGAGTTCCATCTGTTTCACCATTCGCGGTGCTACTGATATATGTTTAGTGTCGAACAAAGACACCTAATGATTTAAAGAAGGAGAACAGGTGACGCCAGGCGCCTGGGCAAAACACACACACACAAAACAACTGGCTTATTGTAACATAAATCCCAGTGACAGTGAATTATTTCAGATTTACGAATCTTACTATTTGAAATCTTAATGTTCTGATCTGAGTTAAGTCTCTTCGCTGCAGAGGGTAAATAAATTACATCAGACCTCACTCACGACTCTCCGCGAATGATTTCTTTTTAAAAATATGTAACAACCCATGATAGCTCAAGATTCGTAACTTAGAGCAGAATTAAAGCTGCTTTAAACGCGGCCAGAAATGCCTTGGTCATCTCACAAAAATGCACTGAATTTTCGGCCACAGACAGACGGAGAGGTCGGTGTGATTTTAAACCGAAGTTTATATCAAAATAAACTCACATGAGTGTAGACATTCTATGATGGTCGTGGCGTCTATAAAATATCCTCCGCACAGGGCGCACATCAGGTGAGGGTTCAGTTCGGTGATTTTGATCCGAGTAGTTCTGTGCATCTTAGACGCAGTGGGCTCTAGAAAGATAAGAAGGGTACTTAAATTGAGGATGGGCCTGATACATTTCACGTACAAGAGGATTCATTCAGTCACCTCCCGCGTTGACTGACTGGGAGTTTGGGCACAGAGACAATTTCTAAATTCCTAGCGTGGTTAGTAGAGTACGGGGGTTGATTTACAAAGGCAGCCTATGACGGCCTTCAAATGAATGAACGAAATTAAATGCAATAGATTTCTTCCCCTCCCACCCCACGAAATAAAGAGTTTTGCACTGTGTGGGAAAACAAGACCAGAGGCAGGCCTCGGCGAAGGCGAGATCAGAGGGAAATGGAGTAAACACTTGGCAGGTTCGACAGCATCTGCAGAAAGTGCAAAACCTTTGAGGAGTGAAACAGGAAAGTCTGCAGACGCTGTGATTGTGGGAAAAGCACAGAAATGCTGGAGGAACTCAGCAGGTTTCGCAGCATCCATAGGAGGGAAAGATATATAACCGACGTTTCGGGCCTGAGCTCTTGACGAAACGCTGATAATATATTTTTCCCTCCTAAGGACGCTGCGAGACCGGCTGAGGTGACGTTCCAGGTGATCTTCACCACACTTTCTTGGATCGTTTCCAAGAGGTGGATGTAGCAC